>NC_053024.1:485387826-485515169 GCF_003073215.2 Triticum urartu
TCCTGGAAACCCCAGGTGCCTCAATCCACCCAGATGTGTGTTAGGTTGCCACCTTAGATAAACCATTAATTAATAATCTCACATCTGTCATGGATTTCACTCACCCAATCCACGTCTACTAGCATAGCATGGCATGATAAGCAAACGTAGAAGTAACTCCCAAAGGTTTGATAATAAACAGGTAATAGGTACTACCTCATCTACTTCCCATCCCACAATTTAATTAGATCCTAATCACGCAATGTGTGAGGATTGATCTAATGCAATAAAACTGGGTTGTAGAAAAGGTATGATCAAAGTGTTACTTGCCTTGCTGATGATCCGCGTAACCTAGAGATTCGAAGTAACAGGCGGCGCACTCCGGGTATTCTATCACAGACAAACAACAAGTATACAATAAGTACTCATCTAATGCACAGGTAAAACTCAAATAGAAAATCTAATCAGAAAGTTCAACTTAAGAACCCTGGTTGGCAAAAGAATCAAATCGAATGAAGCAAAAGAAATCAAACGGCGAAAGAAAACAACTTTGTTCTAGTAATCTGGATCTAGGGAAAATTTTACAGTAGCAAAAACATGTTTAAGTTGATTATTCGGAAAGAGGGTTTCAAGACGAAACTCCAGGCGCTTGAATCGCCTGATTCCGATAAACAAGCGAAAAGTTATATTAAAACGAAAATCAGATCAGAAATTGCGATCAGAAAATAACCGCGGGAAAAAAATCCTACGAAAAAGAAAAACGACGAACAGAAATTTTTTTTAAACAAAAAAACTGCACGGAAAACGAGGCGGCGGCGAACCTCGGGCGGCGCGCAATTCGGCGAGTAGGCGGCGGGGCGGCGGCGGCGGCGGCTGGGCTGGCTCTCGGCCGGGCCTCGGGCGGCTTATAAAGGCCCCGGCCAGGCGGTGTCCTGGCCGAGTACGGTCCAAAGTCGGTTCCGCATTTTTTTTAAATAATTCTGCTCGGAAGAAAAATAAAAAGAAATACTAAACGGACTCCAAAAATCACGAAATAAATTTTGCCGGGTTCCTAAAATCAAGCCCGATAAAGTGAACATTTATCTGGGCCCAAACTACAACTTTGAAAAGCGCGCATTTTTCCTAAATTCAAATAAAAATACCAAAAAACTCCGAAATAAAACTTATTTGATTTTTTTATTAAATCCTCAATATTTCTATATTTTGGGAAAGTCATTTTATTCCCTCTCTCATATTTTTGCAATAGAAATAATTGATGATAAAATAAATAAAATCAAACGATCATGTTTACATAATTTGAGAGAAACTCAAATATGTAAATAACGAAATCCCCAACTCTCTCTGTGGGTCCTTAAGTTGCTTAGGATTTTCTAGGATCAAAACCAAAAGCAAAATAAAATATGATATGCATGATGACCTAATGTATAACATTCTAAATTGAAAATTTGGGATGTTACAAACCTACCCCTCTTAAAATGAATCTCGCCCTCAAGATTTGGGTTGGCTAGAAAATAGGTGAGGGTGGTCTTTGAGCAAATCTTCCTCTCGCTCCCATGTGGCTTCATCCTCCGTGTGGTGGCTCCACTGAACTTTGCAAAACTTGATAACCTTGCTACGGGTAACTCGGCTGGCAAACTCAAGAATCTTGACTGGTTTCTCCTCATAGGTCAAATTGTTATCCAACTGAATTGCTTCCAATGGCACTGTGTCTCTCAAAGGTATGTCGGCCATCTCCGCGTGACACTTCTTCAACTGAGAAACGTGAAACACATCATGAACTCCTGTTAATCCTTCTGGCAATTCCAACTTGTAAGCCACTTCTCCCATACGCTCCAAAACTCGATATGGTCCTACAAATCGTGGTGCTAACTTCCCCTTAACTCCAAAACGCTTAATCCCTCGAAGTGGGGATACTCGAAGATAAGCTCTATCTCCGACTTCGTAAACTGTCTCCTTGCATTTAGAATCTGCGTAGCTCTTCTGCCTGGACTGGGCTACCTTGAGCCTATCGCGAATCAACTTCACCTTCTGTTCAGACTCCTTAATCAGATCTGGTCCAAACAACTGGCGGTCTCCAACTTCGTCCCATGACAACGGTGTCCTGCACCTCCTTCCGTACAAAGCTTCGAAAGGGCCATCTTCAAACTGGTCTGATAGCTATTATTGTAAGAGAACTCTGCATAAGGCAAATTATCGTCCCAACTAGATCCATAATCTAGCGCACAAGCTCTCAGCATATCTTCCAAAATCTGATTGAATCTCTCAGTCTGTCCATCTGTCTGCGGATGAAAAGCTGTACTAAATTCTAACCTAGTACCCAAAGTCTCATGCAACTGCTTCCAGAACTTTGAGGTAAACTGGGTTCCTCTATCTGATACGATGCTCCTCGGAACTCCATGCAAACATACGATCCTGGTCATGTATATCTTTGCCAACTTAGCACTGGTGTAAGTGGTCTTTACTGGGATGAAATGTGCTACCTTCGTCAATCGATCAACTACAACCCAAATCAAGTCATAGCCTGAACGAGTCCTTGGTAATCCCGTGATAAAATCCATGCCTAGCTTATCCCACTTCCATTCGGGTATCGACAATGGTTGCAACAATCCTGCTGGCTTCTGATGCTCTGCCTTTACTCTCTGACATACATCACAAACTGCTACATACTCCGCAATATCCTTCTTCATTCCGGTCCACCAGAAAATATCCTTCAAATCCAAATACATCTTGGTATTTCCTGGGTGAATCGAATACGGTGAATCATGTGCCTCTTGAAAAATCAACTTTCTGATCTCCGGGTCATTGGGTACATAAACACGGTCTTCAAACCATAGAGTGTCGTGCTCATCCTCACGAAATCCTTTAGCTTTTCCTTCTTTCATTTTCTCCTTTATAGAAGTAATCTCCTTGTCAGATTTCTGAGCTTCCCTGATTTTGTCCATTAATGTTGACTGAATCTCCAATGCTGCTACATAGCCTCTCGGAACTATTTCTAAACATAGTTCACGAAGATTTCCTGCTAACTCCTTGGGTATTTCTCCCGTCATTAACGTATTGACATGGCTCTTGCGGCTTAATGCATCAGCTACTACATTAGCTTTTCCGGGATGATAATGCAATTTCATATCATAATCCTTGATGAGCTCCAACCATCTCCTTTGTCTGAGATTCAACTCCTTCTGCGTGAAAATGTACTTCAAACTCTTATGATCCGTGTACACCTCACAATGATTTCCTATGAGGAAATGTCTCCATGTCTTCAATGCATGCACTACGGCTGCTAACTCCAAATCATGCGTAGCGTAATTCAATTCATGGGGCTTCAGTTGTCGTGAAGCATACGAAACAACTCTCCCTTCCTGCATAAGCACTGCTCCAAGTCCTCGACGTGAAGCGTCGCAATACACCTCATAGTCCTTGGTTTGATCAGGCAAAATCAACACTGGTGAGGTAACCAAACGTTTCTTCAATTCTTGAAAACTTGCCTCACACTCATCAGTCCATTTGAACTTAGTATCCTTCTTCAGCAACTCCGTCATAGGTTTCGCGATCTTTGAGAAATTCTCAATAAACCTACGGTAGTATCCTGTGAGTCCAAAAAAACTCCGGATCTCTCCAACTGTTGTTGGTGCTTCCCACTTGGTCACGGTTTCAACTTTAGCGGGATCTACTGCTATACCTTCTCCGGATATAACGTGTCCGAGGAATCCTACTTCCTTCAACCAAAACTCACATTTGCTGAACTTGGCATATAATTGATGTTCTCTGAGCTTTCCAAGTACCAAACGCAAATGCTCCTTATGCTCCTCTTCGTTCTTCGAATATACCAGGATATCATCAATGAACACTACGACGAACTTATCCAAAAACTCCATAAACACTTTGTTCATCATGTTCATAAAATAGGCAGGCGCGTTAGTCAGTCCAAATGACATAACGGTATACTCATACAGCCCGTACCTGGTGGTAAAAGCTGTCTTCGGAATATCCTGTTCTCGAATCTTCAACTGATGGTACCCTGATCGCAAATCGATCTTGGAAAACACTTTAGCTCCTTGCAATCGATCAAACAGATCATTGATCATTGGTAGCGGGTACTTGTTCTTGATTGTTACTTCATTCAATCCTCGATAGTCAACAAACATTCTTAACGATCCATCCTTCTTCTCCACTAGAAGTACTGGTGATCCCCAAGGCGAAGAACTTGGGCGAATATAACCTTTATCCAGTAACTCCTTAATCTGCTTCTTAATTTCCACCAAATCTTTTGCTGGCATCCTATATGGTCTCTTCGATATTGGCCCAGTGCCTGGCAAAAGCTCAATCAAAAACTCAATGTCTCTATCTGGCGGCATGCCTGACAACTCTTCGGGAAATACATCAGAAAAATCCTTTACCACTGGTACTTCCTCCTGCACAACTCCTGATAAGGAATTTACTTGTGTCCTCTTTGGCACATGCCGGGATACATACTTGATCCTTCTCCCTCCTGGTGTGGTAAGCAAAATTGACTTACTAGCACACTCAATATTCCCTTCATACTTTGATAACCAATCCATGCCTAATATCGCATCCAATCCTTGAGATTTCAATACTATTAGGTCTGAGGGAAAAAACATAGTTACCAATCCTTAATGGTAACCGATCACACCATAGACTTGCCACATACTCTGCTCCTGGCGAGGTTACTAACATGGGTGACCTAAGGGCTTGGGTTGGTAGGGTATACTTATCCACAAATCCCCTTGATATGAATGAATGCGATGCACCAGTATCAAAAAGAACGAGTGCAGTAAATGACTTAACCAAAAACTTACCTATTACTGCATCAGGCTGAGCTTCAACCTCCTCCACGCTAACGTGGTTCACCTGTCCCCTGTTGAAAGGGTTCGGCTTCTTTCCAGAGCTTCCATTGCCGTTTTGGCCTTCAGGACATTCATTTGCATAGTGTCCTGGCTTCGAACACTTATAGCAAGTGACGTGGCTCAAGTCCTTCTTGGCTGGGGTTGATGGGGTGCTGCGGTTCTGTCCATTGCTTCCTCCATTCCCATTACCATTCTTGGTGCCATTGTGATTGTGCGAGCTACCTACTCCATGGGTATGCTGAAAATGTCCTCCCGGTCTAGGGGTAAAACGAGGCTTCTGCTGAGCTCCTGAATTATACTTTCCTTGTCCATACTTCCTCTTGCGGTTCTCAATTTGCTGCTGCTTCCCTTCAATCATAAGAGCACGATCTACCAACTCCTGGTAGTTGTTGAAGGTGGCTACCATCAACTGCATACTCAACTCATCATTCAGTCCTTCCAGGAATTTCTCCTGCTTAGCTGCATCCGTAGCAACGTCATCTGGGGCATAACATGCTAGTTTACTAAACTCCTCCACATACTGGCCAACTGTCCGTCCTCCTTGGCGCAAGTTACGAAACTCACGCTTCTTCATGGCCATTGCTCCTGCTGAAACATGGGCGGTTCGAAAAGCCTACTGAAACTGGTCCCATGTGACAGTGTCGACTGGGAAGGTGGCTGTGAAATTCTCCCACCAAGATGCTGCGGGTCCTTCTAACTGATGTGCGGCAAACTTAACCTTCTCCACATCTGTGCATCCTGCTGTGGTCAACTCCCTAGCTATCTTGCGGAGCCAATCATCTACTACTATCGGCTCGGTGCTATTGGAAAACACCGGCGGATTCAGCCTAAGAAAACGGGCTAAGTGGTCAACAGGTGGTGGTGGGTTGTTGTTGTTGTTCCCTTGATTCTGATTCTGAATTAGCAACTGCATCAAGGTGTTCTGCTGCTGGATCAACTGGGTGAGCTCCGGCAGAAAGGCAAATCCGGGGTCACGTCTCGGAGGCATCTGAGGGTTTAGAAAAGATGAGATATAAGAATAGAGGGGGTCTAAAGGGAAAACACTACCCATATGCACATGAGGCAAAAACACACAATTCACTTCAATCAATCAAACAAAGACATACAATCGATCTAGCTATCGCAAAAGTGCTCGGACTACTATATTTACATGGTGGACTACTACTACTGATGAGGTGGTCTACTAGAAATATTCTACGGTTGTAGACTCCATGATATCTGCTCCTGCTTCATCCACATAGTCATCATCGCTACTATCTTGTTCCGAGTCGGTGCCGTCAATGATGATGTAGTCTTCCGGGCTAATCTCATTGGGTTCTTCGTCTTCATCTACTGGAGTCGGGCCTCCCATAAATATTCCAATCTTCTTGATTAGATCGTCATTCTTCTCTACCAATACTTCAATTTCTTCTTCATAATCTTCACGTGTAGCCTTGAGTTCTTCCTCTAGTTCCTTGATTGTAGTCTTAGCCTTCTTCAGAT
Source organism: Triticum urartu (assembly GCF_003073215.2). Lineage (NCBI taxonomy): Eukaryota > Viridiplantae > Streptophyta > Magnoliopsida > Poales > Poaceae > Triticum > Triticum urartu. The sequence continues at coordinate 485,394,153 of NC_053024.1, forward strand.
CTATCATGTCGGCGCACATCTGATTCTCCTGTCGTCGAATGTGCTGGTTTAACTCCTGGATAAAAGCTGCAATTAATCTATCCTTCCTGGTGCTAATCATCTCCCAGTGTTCATCTCGGCGCCCACAAATCTGGTAGATAGTATCCTTGAGATCCTTGCGGTAGACTTCTCCAATGCGTCCCATGGCGATATGAGCTGCCATACTCTTTCCTAGACTCCAAGTTGGTGCATCAAAAGAAAACTCTATGGGCTCAGTGACTGGCATGAACGTCCTTCCTGGAACTTGAACTTGAATCATCCAGCGCTCTTCTTCAGGTAAAGTGGCGTTGTAGGTTCCCGTGAAGCTTGGTACTCCTATGTTCAGGTATCTAGTGACTTCCTTCAAGTGGCGTCCAAAGGGTGTATCTTCATCCGGTTGGGTGAACTTGTTCCTTGCATCCGCCATCCTAAAGAGTAGAAAAGATGAGAAGTCAGAAGAGAAGAGAGTGAGTAGTGATCTAGGTCTTTAGCTTAGTGGTCGTGTCCTACAGTCAGTGTGTGCTCTGATACCATCTCTGTAGCGACCAGACCTCAAACAGTCTGATCTCTGTGCTCCGGTATCATCCCTGGATCAGTAATGCTGACACCACACAGTACTTGAAGGATTTATAGCAGAGTAGCAATCACACACTTATTACATCAAGTGTCTCAAAAGAGAACTTGTTACAATAAATATGGCTTAAGGCCATCTAATAACGATAACAGCGGAAGGCTTGAAAGATAAGTGAGTCCATCAACTCCAACGGCATCACTGAGTATAGAACCACGACCTAAAACTCCTCAATCGTCGTCTGAAAAGTCTGCAACATTAACGTTGCAGCCCGAAACGGGTCAGCACATGGAATATGCTGGCAAGATAACACATAGAGAGTAATGGAATGCAACAACTATACTATATGCATATTTGGCTGGTGGAAAGCTCTATGGTTACAGTTTTTGCGTAAAGCCAATTTTTCCCTACTTCAAAGGAATAAAATTAATTACTATCATGGTGGTTGTTAAACATTGAGAATGGTTGACAGCATTCTCAATCCCAATTAAGCAACATCATTAAAACCCAACAAAATTAATTTAGAGTAACATGTTGAGATTCACATGATAATCCAGGTACTAGATACTCAAGATGTCCATAACCGGGGACACGGCTAACCATGATTAGTTTGTTACACTCTGCAGAGGTTTGCGCACTTTTCCCCAACAAGACTCGATCTCCTCCGTTGGGGTTCTCGCACTACATGATGTTTGAGAAACGGATGACCGAGACATAGTCTTTCAGAAGCGCTAGCACCTTACGATCGGGTAGACCGTACCAACCTACATCCCCTACATCTGCTAGTCTACCACTGTAATAGTTCGCATGACTTAGACAACTATGCTAGAGCCCATAGTAGCTTGTGGCTGCACACGGAAGTTTCTAGATTGAATAATCTCATGATCCCTTTGAGCCTGTGTGGCGGTCCAAAAGAAAACAGGCAATCGCTGGAATACCCAGGTGCCTCAATCCACCCAGATGTGTATTTAGTTGCCACCTTAGATAAACCATTAATTTAACAATCTCACATCTGTCATGGATACACTCACCCAATCCACGTCTACTAGCATAGCATGGCAATATAAGCAAACGTAGAAGTAACTCCCAAAGGTTTGTAATGAAACAGGTAATAGGTACTACCTCATCTACTTCCCAAAGCCCACAATTTAATTTGATCCTAATCGTGTAATTGTTTGAGGTTTGATCTAATGCAATAAAACTGGGATAGTAGGAGGTATGATCAAAGTGTTACTTGCCTTGCTGATGATCCGCGAAACCTAGCAATTCGAAGTAGTACAGCGGCGCAATCCGGGTACTCTATCGCAAACAAACAAGCATACAATAAGTTCTCATCCAATACACGGGTAAAACTCAAATAAGAGATCAAACCAGAAAGTTCAACTTAAGAACTCCGGTTGGCAAAAAGAATCAAATCGACGAAACAACGAAAGACAAACGGCGAAAGAAACAAACCTTTGCTATTCTGGATCTAGGTCAAATTTTACAGAAGCAAAAACTTGTTTGAGTTGGTTAAACGGAAAGAGGGTTTCGAGAAAACTCCAGGCGCTTGAATCTCCTGATTCCGATAAACGAGCGAAAAGTTATACTAGAACGAAAATCGGATCAGAAATCGCGATCAGAAATAATCGCCGGAAAATCCGAGAAAAAGAAAAACGACGAACAGATTAACGAACGAATGTTCGTTTTCTGTAACTAAATGCGATGAACGTGTCCGTTAAAACGAAAACGATGACAGCGAACGCTCGCTAAAGAGACTAAACCGGAAAAAAATCGATCTAACAAAAAAATGGATCTAAAAAACACCAAAAACCGGCGGAAAAACCGAACGGTTTTCCGGGAAAAACCGGCGGTGGCGGACCTGTCGGCGGCGCCTAGGGCGCGCTAGGGTTAGGGTTTGGTGCGGGGTGGGCTTGGGGCTCTGGGGTCGGCTCTTATAAAGGCCCGGACGGACAGAGTCCTGGCCGATTACGGCCCAAGGTCGGTTTCGCGTTTTTTTAAAATAATTTCGCGCAGAAAAACAAACAAAATAAATACTAAAAGGACTCCAAAAATCCCAAAATAAATTTTCCCCGGCTTCTAAAATCAAGCCGCACAGGATGAACATTTATTTGCGACCTAAATGCAATTTTTAAAAACGCCGCATTTTTTCTAAATTCAAATAAAATAGCCAATAAATCCAAAATAAAATCTTATTTGATTTTTATTATTAAATCCTCGATATTTCTTTATTTTGGAAAGTCGTTTTATTCCCTCTCTCATATTTGTATAATAGAAATAATTGAAATAAAACAGATAAAATCAAATGATCCTATTTTCAAAATTTGAGAAAACTCAAATATGAAATAATGAAATCCCCAACTCTCTCCGTGGGTCCTTGAGTTGCGTAGAATTTCTAGGATCAGACCAAAGGAAAATAAAATATGATATGCAGTGATGATCTAGTGTATAACATTCCAAATTGAAAATTTGGGATGTTACAAATGTGCTGCAAGGCGATTAAGTTGGGTAACGCCAGGGTTTTCCCAGTCACGACGTTGTAAAACGACGGCCAGTGAATTGTAATACGACTCACTATAGGGCGAATTCGAGCTCGGTACCCGGGGATCTAATGAACAATTAATATATATATGGGTGTGTGTGTGTGTATTATGAATTCCATTTTCTATCTGTTTTTGCATACTAATTTGAATCTAGCTGTTATCATCCACATATACATAATGGAAAGTGTATATACACACATTGAAACAGAACATATAAGAATGGAAAAACAAAGTACACACATTGAAACAGAGCAATACTATGATTGATGTGAATACAAAGCTATCCACATCGAAACAACTTTTCAAAATAAAATGCTTCCATGAGACACATGACCAGCAACCCTTGCCTAGGGTAGCTCTTGGCTCTGCCTTAACTCGTGCATGCGTTCGTCCAAGCGGTCGACACGCTCGCGGTACATCTGGAGCGCGATCTCGAGCTCCAAGTTGGCTATTTCAATGGAGGTCACCAGCTCGAGGATGCGACGGCCATGTTCCTCTACTGCGCCCAGGTGGACACCTGGGCCAAGGAGGCGGTCGAGCCTACGGACCAACGCGTTGGCATCCAGCGGGCCACGGACAAGGCGAACAGCGACACCCATGTGAACGGCACGGCGGGCGTCCGGTGGATGTACGGCGTGGCCGGCATCTGGTGCAAGTACGGCGCTGAGGGCCTCTGCCCACTCCTGGCGAGGAATGGGGGTACTGACGGGACATGTACCCAGCTACGACGTCGTGTCGACAGCAGGCAAGCACCGATGGATCCGCTCTTGCTGTGCAGCGCACCGCGCCTCTCGCTCTGCGGCGCTCCAACGGTCTCGCCGTGCGGCGATCCGCAGCCTATCGGCGTGGACGCTGATACGTCCATTTTGCATCATGCTTTTATATCGATATTTATTGCATTATGGGCTGTTATTACACATTATGTCACAATACTTATGCCTATTCTCTCTTATTTTAGAAGGTTTACATAAAGAGGGAGAATGCCGGCAGCTGGAATTCTGGGCTTGAAAAGGAGCAAATATTAGAGACCTATTCTGCACAACTCCAAAAGTCCTGAAACTCCATAGAAGTTATTTTGGAAATAATAAAAAATACTGAGCAAAGAAAATAGCAGAGGGGGTCCACACCCTGGCCACGAGGGTGGGGGGCGCGCCCTACCCCCTTGGGCGCGCCCTCCTGCCTCGTGGGCCCCCAGTGGCCCTCCGATGCCCATCTTCTGCTATATCAGGTCTTTCGTCCGAGAAAAAAAATCAGAAGGAAGCTTACTGGACGAAACTCCGCCGCCATGAGGCGGAACCAATCTAGGGCTCCGGCGGAGCTGTTCTGCCGGGCAAACTTCCCTCCGGGAGGGGGAAATCATCACCACCGTCATCACCAACGATCCTCTCATCGGGAGGGGGTCAATCTCCATCAACATCTTCACCAGCACCATCTCATCTCAAACCCTAGTTCATCTCTTGTATCCAATCTTTGTATCCAAACCTCAGATTGGTACCTGTGAGTTGCTAGTAGTGTTGATTACTCCTTGTAGTTGATGCTAGTTGGTTTACTTGGTGGAAGATCATATGTTCAGATCCAACATGCATATTAATACCCCTCTGATTATGAACATGAATATGCTTTGTGAGTAGTTACGTTTGTTCCTGAGGACATGGTAGAAGTCTTGCTATTAGTAGTCATGTGAATTTGGTATTCGTTCGATATTTTGATGAGATGTATGTTGCCATCCCTCTAGTGGTGTCATTTGAACGTCGACTACATGACACTTCACCATTGTTTGGGCCTAGAGGTAGGCATTGGTAAGTAATAAGTAGATGATGGGTTGCTAGAGTGATAGAAACTTAAACCCTAGTTTATGCGTTGCTTCGTAAGGGGCTGATTTGGATCCATATGTTTCATGCTATGGTTAGGTTTACCTTAATACTTGTTTTGTAGTTGCGGATGCTTGCAATAGGAGTTAATCATAAGTGAGATGCTTGTCCAAGTAAGGACAGTACCCAAGCACCGGTCCACCCACATATCAAATTATCAAAGTACCGAACGTGAATCATATGAACGTGATGAAAACTAGCTTGACGATAATTCCCATGTGTCCTCGGGAGCGCTTTCCTTCAAATAAGAGTTTGTACAGGCTTGTCCTTTGCTACAAAAAGTATTGGGCCATCTTGTTGCACCTTATTTACTTTTATTACTTGTTGCTCGTTACAATTTATCTTATCACAAAACTATCTGTTACCGATAATTTCAGTGCTTGCAGAGAATACCTTGCTGAAAATCGCTTATCATTTCCTTCTGCTCCTTGTTGGGTTCGACACTCTTAGTTATCGAAAAGGCTACGATAGATCCCCTACACTTTTGGGTCATCAAGACTCTTTTCTGGCACCGTTGTCGGGGAGTGAAGCGCCTTTGGTAGGTGGAATTTGGTAAGGAAAAAATTATATAGTGTGCTGAAATTTACTATCACTTGTTACTATGGAAAGTAATCCTTTGAGGGGCTTGTTCGGGGTATCTTCACCCCGACCGGTAGAGCAAATAGTTTCTCCTCAACCTACTGAAAATGTTTACTTTGAAATTCCTTCGGGTATGATAGAGAAACTGCTAGCTATTCTTTTGCAGGAGATGGAACATTACATCCCGATTTGCACTTAATCTATGTGGATGAAGTTTGTGGATTATTTAAGCTTGCATGTATGCCCGATGATGTTATCAAGAAGAAGGTCTTCCCTTTATCTTTGAAGGGAGATGCATTGACATGGTATATGCTATGTGATGATATGGGATCATGGGACTACAAACGGTTGAAATTGGAATTCCATCAGAAGTTTTATCCTATGCATCTTGTTCATCGTGATCGTAATTATATATATAATTTTTGGCCTCATGAATGAGAAACCATCGCTCAAGCTTGGGGGAGGCTTAAGTAAATGTCATATTCATGCCCCAATCATGAGCTCTCAAGAGAAATGATTATTCAAAACTTTTATGCTCGGCTTTCTGACAACAAGCGCTCCATGCTCGATACTTCTTGTACTGGTTCCTTTATGATGAAGACTATTGAATTCAAATGGGATTTATTGGAGAGAATTAAACGCAACACTGAAGATTGGGATCTCGACGAAGGTAAGGAGTCAGGTATGACACCTAAGTTTCATTGTGTTAAATCTTTTATGGATACTGATGTTTTCTGTAAGTTTAGCACTAAATATGAACTTGACTCTGAGATAGTAACTTCTTTCTATGAATCTTTTGCTACGCATGTTGATCTCCCTAAGGAGAAGTGGTTTAAATATAATCCTCCCATTGAAACAAAAGTAGTTGCACCTATTAAAGTTGAATAAAAACTATCACTTATGATGATCCTGTTGTTCCCACTGCTTATGTTGAGAAACCACCTTTCCCTGTTAGAATTAAGGATCATGCTAAAGCTTCAACTGTAGTCAACAAGAGTAATATTAGGACACACAAACCCCCTAATCAAATTAAAGTTGAACCTAATATTTCTATGGTTAAAGATCTCTTGGCCGATAATATTGATGGGCATGTTATCTATTTCTGTGAAGAAACTGCTAGAATTGCTAAGCCTGGTGCTAAGGATAAACATAGACCTGTTATAGGCATGCCTGTTATTTCTGTTAAAATAGGAGATCATTGTTATCATGGCTTATGTGATATGGGTGCTAGTGCTAGTGCAATACCTCATACCTTATACAAAGAAATTATGCAGGATATTGCACCTACTGAGATAGAAGATATCAATGTTACAATTAAACTTGCCAATAGAGATACTATTTCACCGATTGGGATTGTTTGAGATGTTGAAGTCTTGTGTGGGAAGGTTAAATATCCTGCTGATTCTCTTGTTCTTGGTTCCCCACAATATAGCCTTTGTCCCATTATATTTGGTAGACCCTTCTTAAATACTGTTAATGCTAGGATAGACTGCGAAAAGGATGTTGTTACTATTGGTTTGGGTGATATGTAGCATGAGTTTAACTTCTCTAAATTTCGTAGACAACCCCGTGATGAGGAATTACCTAGTAAGGATGAAATTATTGGTCTTGCTTCTATTGTTGTGCCTCCTAATGAGCCTTTAGAACAATATTTTCTTGACCATGAAAACGATATGTTCATGAATGAAAGAAGGGAAATAGATGAAGTATTCTTTAAACAAGGACCTATTCTTAAACACAACTTGCTTGTTGAAATCCTAGGGGATCCTCCTCCACCCAAGGGTGATCTCGTGTTTGAGCTTAAACCGTTACTTGATACTCTTAAATATGCTTATCTTGATGAAAAGAAGATATATCCTATTATTATTAGTGCTAACCTTTCAGAGCATGAAGAAAAGAAATTATTGAAAACTCTGAAGAAGCACTGTGCTGCTATTGGATATACTCTTGATGATCTTAAGGGCATTAGTCCCACTCTAAGTCAACACAAATTAAATTTGGAAGGATGCCAAACCAGTTATTGATCACCAACGACGGCTAAATCCTAAGATGAAGGAAGTGGTAAGAAAGGAAATATTAAAGCTCCTTGAGGCAGGTATAATTTATCTCGTTGCTGATAGTCAGTGGGTAAGTCATGTCCATTGTGTCCCTAAGAAGGGAGGTATTACCATTGTTCCTAATGATAAAGACGAATTGATCCCGCAAAGAATTATTACAGGTTATAGGATGGTAATTGATTTCTGCAAATTAAATAAAGCTACTAAAAAAATATCATTACCCTTTGCCTTTTATTGATCAAATGCTAGAAAGATTATCCAAACATACACATTTTTGCTTTCTAGACGGTTACTCTGGTTTCTCTCAAATACCTGTGTCAGCTGATGATCAAGCTAAGACCACTTTTACTTGCCCTTTCGATACCTTTGCTTATAGACGTATGCCTTTTGGTTTATGTAATGCACCTGCTACCTTTCAAAGATGCATGATGGCTATATTCTCTGACTTTTGTGAAAATATTTGTGACGTTTTCATGGATGATTTCTCCGTTTATGGATCCTCTTTTGATGATTGCTTGAGCAACCTTGATCGAGTTTTGCAGAGATGTGAAGAAACTAACCTTGTCTTGAATTGGGAGAAGTGCCACTTTATGGTTAATGAAGGTATTGTCTTGGGGCATAAAATTTCTGAAAGAGGTATTGAAGTTGATAAAGCTAAAGTTGATGCTATTGAAAAGATGTCATGTCCCAAGGACATCAAAGGTATAAGAAGTTTTCTGGGTCATGCCGGTTTTTATAGAAGGCTCACTATGGACTTCTCAAAAATTTCTCGGCCTCTGACTAACCTATTACAAAAAGATATTCCTTTTGTCTTTGATGATGATTGTGTAGAAGCATTTGAAATACTTAAGAAAGCTTTGATTTCTGCACCTATTGTTCAGCCACCTGATTGGAATTTACCCTGTGAAATTATGTGTGATGCTAGTGATTATGCTATAGGGACTGTTCTAGGACAAAGAGTTGATAAGAAATTAAATGTTATTCAATATGCTAGTAAAACTCTAGACAATGCCCAGAGAAATTATGCAACTATTGAAAAAGAATTTTTAGCAGTTGTATTTGCATGTGATAAGTTTAGTGCTTATATTGTTGATTCTAAAGTAACTATTCACACTTATCATGCTTCTATTAAATATCTTATGGAAAAGAAAGATGCTAAACCTAGACTTATTAGATGGGTTCTCCTGCTACAAGAATTTGATTTGCACATCATTGATAGAAAGGGAGTTGAGAACCCCGTTGCAGACAACTTGTCTAGGTTAGAGAATGTTCTTATTGACCCACTACCTATTGATGATAGCTTTCCTGATGAACAATTAAGTGTCATAAATGCTTGTCGTACTGCTCCAAGGTATGCTGATTATGCTAATTACATTGTTGCTAAATTTATACCACCTAGTTTCACATACCAGCAAAAGAAAAAGTTCTTCTATGATTTAATGCATTACTTTTGGGATGACCCACATCTTTATAAAGGAGTAGATGGTGTTATTAGACGTTGTGTACCTGAGGATGAACAGGAATAGATCCTACGCAAGTGTCACTCCGAAGCCTATGGAGGACACCATGCTGGAGATAGAACTGCACATAAGGTATTGCAATCCGGTTTTTATTGGCCTACTCTCTTCAAGGATGCCCGTAAGTTTGTCTTGTCTTGTGATGAATGTCAAAGAATTGGCAATATTAGTAGACGTCAAGAAATGCATATGAATTATTCACTTGTTATTAAACCATTTGATGTTTGGGGCTTTGATTATATGGGACCTTTTCCTTCCTCTAATGGGTATACACATATTTTAGTTGTTGTTGATTACGTTACTAAGTGGGTAGAGGTTATTCCAACTGGTAGTGCTGATCATAACACCTCTATTAAGATGCTTAAAGAAGTTATTTTCCCAAGGTTTGGAGTCCCTAGATATTTAATGATTGATGGTGGTTCACATTTTGTTCATGGTGCTTTTCGTAAAATGCTTGCTAAGTATGATGTTAATCATAGAATTGCATCTCCTTATCACCCACGGTCTAGTGGTCAAGTAGAATTAAGTAATAGAGAGCTCAAATTAATTTTTCAAAAGACTGTTAATAGATCTAGAAAGAATTGGTCCAAGAAACTTGATGATGCATTATGGGCTTATAGAACTGCATATAAAAATCCTATGGGTATGTCTCCGTATAAAATGGTTTATGGCAAAGCATGTCACTTACCTCTTGAGCTAGAACATAAGGCATATTGGGCCATTAAAGAGCTCAATTATGATTTCAAACTTGCCGGTGAGAAGAGGTTATTTGACATTAGCTCACTTGATGAATGGAGAACCCGGGCCTATGAGAATGCCAAACTGTTTAAAGAAAAGGTTAAAAGATGGCATGACAAAAGGATACAAAAGCGTGAGTTTAATGTAGGTGATTATGTATTGCTATATAACTCTCATTTAATATTTTTTGCAGGTAAACTTCTCTCTAATGGGAAGGTCCTTATGTTATCGAGGAGGTCTATCGTTCTGGTGCCATAAAAATCAATAACTTCGAAGGCACAAATCCGAAGGTGGTGAACGGTCAAAGAATTAAACACTATATCTCAGGTAATCCTATAAATGTTTAACTAATATTATCGAAACTGTAACCCCGGAGGAATACATAAGGGACACTTTCCAAAACGTTTCAGACCTCGGAAAGGAATAAGTATGTGGTGCGGTAAGTAAACCAGCTCCAAAACGGTTCTAATGGCAATTTTTCTCCATTTTCGAATATTTAGAAAAATAGAAAAATAAGAAGCAGTCCGGGAAGGACACGAGGCTTCCACGAGGGTGGAAAGCTCGTCCTACCCCCCTGGGCGCACCCCTGCCTCGTGGGCACCTCGTGCGCTCTCCGGACTCTGTTTTCTGGCAAGATACTCCTCTTGGTCGGTAAAAATTCATTATATAATCTCCCAAAGGTTTTGACCACCGTATCACGCAAATATCTCATGTCTTTGTTTTGAGTTGTCCTGCTGCAGATTAGAGCAACATGTCGTCCCAGGATTCGGAAGGAGAAAGCTATGTGGCTGATTACCTTGCAGATCCTAAGGTCTATGGGGATGCGGAGCATTGTGGTTGGACTACGGAAGAAGAAGAGGACTATGAACCCAAGGGAAAGGAGGACACGAGCTGAGATGAAGATGAAGACCCATTACCTCAACCTGGGGACATGCATGTGGAGTTCAAAAAGTCAAGCCTCCTGATAGAGCAAAGAAACTTAAGATCGAGTTTATCCCTTTTTGCCTCTTGCATGAAAACAAGCAGGAATTATGCAAAAAGATATTAAGCCTGGAGCAGGAGATTGACGATCTGAGGGATCAAAATTCTGTCCTCAAGCGCAAATTAAGGAAGAAGCCTGCGCCATCAACAAAACCATCATCTTCTTCACCAACAAAGAAGAAGATATAAACACATGGGTATGGGCACTCCCCTTGGAAACTTCCAAGCTTGGGGGAGTGCCCCAGTATCGTATCACCATCACTTTTATCTTTACCGTTTTTCTTAGTTCGATCCTTTTGGTAATATCTTGATCTAGTAGAATGAATTTTTAGTATGATCTAGTTGTGAGTTTTGCTTTATGATCCTTCTATGTAATTGAGTCCGTGAGCTATATAATAAAGATTAGTGTTGAGTCAAGGGCTTGATTATCTTGCTATGATTATGAGTGAATAAAAGAAAAAGAAAGAATAAAAAGAAATAAAAAGAGATCATATTGATCTTATGGAGAGTAATGACTTCACATATAAAGAGTATGATGATTAAAAGTTGTTGAGAGTTGACAAACATAGTTTTGGTCATCGTTGCAATTAATAGGAAGTAATAAAGAAAGAGAGGTTTCACATATAAATATACTATCTTGGACATCTTTTATGATTGTGAGCACTCACTAAAATATGACATGCTAAAGAGTTGATGTTGGACATGGAAGACAACGTAATGGGTCATGTTTTCTTATATTTGAGATAAAGTATATTGTCATGGATCATCCAGCATGTTGAGCTTGCCTTTCCCTCTCATGCTAGCCAAGTTCTCTGCACCAAGTAGAAATACTACTTGTGCTCCCAAATATCCCTAAACCCAGTTCTACCATGAGATTCCACCATATCTACCTATGGATTGAGTAAGATCCTTCAAGTAAGTTGTCATTAGTGCAAGCAATAAAAAAATTCTCTCTAAATATGTATGACTTATTAATGTGGAGAAAATAAGCTTTATATGATCTTGTGATGTGGAAGAAATAAAAGTGACAGACTGCATAATAAAGGTCCATATCACAAGTGGCAATATAAAGTGACGTTTTTTTGCATTAGATTTTGTGCATCCAACCTTAAAAGCGCATGACAACCTATGCTTCCCTCTATGATGGGCCTATCTTTAACTTTTATCTTCTACCTTATATAAGAGTCATGGTGATCTTCACCTTTCCGTTTATATTTTATCCTTTGGCAAGCATAATGTGTTGGAAAGATCTAGATATATATAGCTAATTGGATGTGAGTTTTCATGAACTATTATGGTTGACATTACCCTTGAGGTAAAACGTTGGGAGGCAAAACTATAAGCCCCTATCTTTCTCTGTGTCCGATTAAAACTCCATACCCATAAATATTGCGTGACTGTTAGCAATTGTGAAAGACTAAATGATAGTTGAGTATGTGGACTTGCTGAAAAGCTCTTATATTGACTCTTTCCTATGTTATGATAAATTGCAATTGCCTCAATGACTGAGATTAGAGTTTGTTGGTTCTCAACGAAATTTAGGATTCATACTTGAAATTGTGATTGAATTGTTACTTTAGCATAAGAGATCATATGAATCCTAAGAATGATCATGATGCCCTCATGTCTGTATTTTATTTTTATCAACACCTCTATCTCTAAACATGTGGACATATTTTTCGATTTCAGCTTTCGCTTGAGGACAAGCGAGGTCTAAGCTTGGGGGAGTTGATACGTCCATTTTGCATCATGCTTTTATATCGATATTTATTGCATTATGGGCTGTTATTACACATTATGTCACAATACTTATGCCTATTCTCTCTTATTTTACAAGGTTTACATAAAGAGGGAGAATGTCGGCAGCTGGAATTCTAGGCTTGAAAAGGAGCAAATATTAGAGACCTATTCTGCACAACTCCAAAAGTCCTGAAACTCCACGGAAGTTATTTTTGGAAATAATAAAAAATACTGAGTGAAGAAAATAGCAGAGGGGGCCCATACCCTGGCCATGAGGGTGGGGGCGCGCCCTACCCCCTGGGCGCGCCCCCTGCCTCATGGGCCCCCTGGTAGCCCTCTGATGCCCATCTTCTGCTATATGAGGTCTTCCGTCCGAGAAAAAATCAGAAGCAAGCTTACGGGATGAAACTCCGCCGCCACGAGGCGGAACCAATCTAGGGCTCCGACGGAGCTGTTCTGCTGGGGAAACTTCCCTCTAGGAGGGGGAAATCATCACCATTGTCATCACCAACGATCCTCTCATCGGGAGGGGGTCAATCTCCATCAACATCTTCACCAGCACCATCTCATCTCAAACCCTAGTTCATCTCTTGTATCCAATCTTTGTATCCAAACCTTAGATTGGTACCTGTGGGTTGCTAGTAGTGTTGATTACTCCTTGTAGTTGATGCTAGTTGGTTTACTTGGTGGAAGATCATATGTTCAGATCCAACATGCATATTAATACCCCTCTGATTATGAACATGAATATGCTTTGTGAGTAGTTATGTTTGTTCCTGAGGACATGGGAGAAGTCTTGCTATTAGTAGTCATGTGAATTTGGTATTCGTTTGATATTTTGATGAGATGTATGTTGTCATCCCTCTAGTGGTGTCATGTGAACGGTGACTACATGACACTTCACCATTGTTTGGGCCTAGAGGGAGGCATTGGGAAGTAATAAGTAGATGATGGATTGCTAGAGTGATAGAAGCTTAAACCCTAGTTTATGCGTTGCTTCGTAAGGGGATGATTTGGATCCATATGATTCATGCTATGTTTAGGTTTACCTTAATACTTCTTTTGTAGTTGTGGATGCTTGCAATAGGAGTTAATCGTAAGTGGGATGCTTGTACAAGTAAGGACAGTACCCAAGCACCGGTCCACCCACATATCAAATTATCAAAGTACCGAACGAGAATCATATGAACGTGATGAAAACTAGCTTGACGATAATTCCCACGTGTCCTTGGGAGCGCTTTACTTCATATAAGAGTTTGTCCAGGTTTGTCCTTTGATACGAAAAGGATTGGGCCATCTTGCTGCACCTTATTTACTTTTATTACTTGTTGCTCGTTACAATTTATCTTATCACAAAACTAGCTGTTACCGATAATTTCAGTGCTTGCAGAGAATACCTTGCTGAAAACCGCTTATCATTTCCTTCTGCTCCTCGTTGGGTTCAACACTCTTACTTATCGAAAAGGCTACAATAGATCCCCTACACTTGTAGGTCATCAGACGCGCCTAGCTTGCTCTACGGTGCGCCATCGCTCATGTTGTGCGGCGAGCTGCAGCCTGTCGGTGCTGACATGCCTATCTTGATCCGTGGCACTCAAGCGCCATGCTCCAAAGGTCTGCTCAACCCTGGCGATGACGCGCATCACAACGTCGTCCATCGCGTTGCCGGGGAGCGCCTCGGCCTTGACGGGTCGTGGCGCCTACTCGTTTTCCTCGTTGACGAGGTTGATGGCAGAGGTGGCGCTTTGGTGGGTTGGCATGCTTGGAAATGGTGGATGTGCTACAGGCTGCGCTTCTCACCTCCGTGCGTCGCGCGCCCCCTATGTGCAATATAGCAGGGTGGCGGGAAACAGGTGAGGAAATGGCGGGAAATGGTGGCGTGTTCATAAAACTCCATCAATTAATGGAAACTTAGCATCAAGCTAGCACAAGAAGTAGATGATGATCAGATGAACACAGACCACACAAGGGATCCTGTCGGTAATGAATTCATCAATCCCAAACATATGAATACTAGCAAGCGTTTACCCACAACACACACGGCATATTCCATCACAAATAGGTCGGATGGATCAACTGTATGCCACGTATCCGGATGACCGCCCGTCCCACAATGGCCAATAGATGTTGTGTAGAGAGAGCATATCACATACGTCTTATTAGAAGCAATCGTCTGCGTTATTATCGGTCTTCACACACATTTCCGATTACAGACCTGTTTGTCGCGTATCACACACGTCTTGGTATATTGAACCGTTTCTGTTATCTTGCCTGATCAAAAACAGTTCATCCGAGTGAACCGTATGTTGTACAACGCACACACCTTGATCGGGCTGTCCGTTTCTTTTGTGTTGCCTAATCACAAACAGTTCATCTGAGTGAATCGTATGTTGTACATCACACACACCTTCATCTGGCTACCCGTTTCTTTTGTTCCTCCTCATTGCAAACAGTTAATTGAACTGAACCGTATGCCCTTCATCGCACACACAACTAAAACCTGAACCGTGTTTGATGCATCCGTCATCGCAAACTTTTTATATATTTCGGACGGTTTTCCTACACCACCGTTTTGCGATTATTGCATCGCACACAGTTTCTCGAAGGGTCTCTGATCGTAGTGTCGCATTAGCAGCATCCTGCAGTAGTGGTGGAATAGAATGGTGGTTGTGGAGAAGACAAAAGGGAGGAAGATAGTCTCACATCAACTAGGCGTATCAATGGGCTATGGAGATGCCCATCAATAGATATCAATGTGAGTGAGTAGGGATTGCCATGCAACGGATGCACTAGAGCTATAAGTGTATGAAAGCTCAAAAAAAGAGACTAAGTGGTGTGCATCCAACTTGCTTGCTCACGAAGACCTAGGGCAATTTGAGGAAGCCCATTACTGGAATATACAAGCCAAGTTCTATAATGAAAAATTCCCACTACTATATGAAAGTGACAAAATAAGAGACTCTCTATCATGAAGTTTGAGAGCCCATTATTGGTGCTTTCATTGAGAGTTCCTCTGTGTCGTCGCCGTTAGGCCTGATGACTCCTACGATCATCAATAGTGATGCAGTCCAGGGTGAGACCTTCCTCCCCGGACAAATCTTCGTCTTCGGCGGCTTCGCACTGTGGGCCAATTCACTAGGCCATCTGGAGCAGATCGAAAGCTATGCCCCTGGCCGTCATGTCAGATTTGGAAGTTTAAACTACACGACTGACATCCATGGGGACTTGATCCTCGACGGATTCGAGCCACTGCCGAGCGCGCCGCACTGTCACGACGAGCATGATATAGCTCTGCCGCCGAAAAGTGCCCTGGAGGCCGCACCCGCATCGGCTTCGACCCTTAATTCGGAGCCAACTGTGTCGATCGAGGATGGGTGGTTGGACGCCGCCTCGGGGTCTGTGATCCCAACAGTGATCGAGCCGAACACCAGCCCCGCACTCCGCGAGACTCGTGACTCCAAGGAGCCGGACTCCTCTCCGGACTCCGAACCTTCCGCGCCCCTGCCGATCGAATCCGATTGGGCGCCGATCATGGAGTTTACTGCCGCGGACATCTTTCAGCACTCGCCTTTTGGCGATATTCTGAAGACACTAAAGTCTCTCTCTTTATCAGGAGAACCCTGGCCGGACTACGATCAGCAAGGTTGGGATACGGACGATGAAGAAATTCAAAGCCCACCCACCACCCACTTTGTAGCCACTGTCGACGATTTAACCGACATGCTCGACTTCGACTCTGAAGACATCGACGGTATGGACGCTGATGAAGGAGACGATGAAGAACCAGCGCCTACTGGGCCCTGGAAAGCCACCTCGTCATATGACGTATACATGGTGGACGCACCAAAAGATGACGACGAGGAGCGGAAGGACGCACCGAAGGCTTGTTCCCTCGAGAAGCAGTCAAAGCGGCGACGCAAGCGCCGCCCCAAATCCTGCCTCAACAAAAATAACAATCACACAGACCCAGCGATGGAGCAGGGCGAACCGCTGCCGGACAGCGGCAATCCGGATAATCAACCCGAACAAACAAATTCTATCAAGGATAATGGTCCGGACGATATAACGCCGGACAGGCACCCGGAGCAGCAGAATGCCCGTAAAAGGCTTGTTGCCACCGTGAGGAGTCTTAAAAAACAGAAGCAAAGGCTCAAGGCTGCGCAAGACACACTCCAAATCAGATGGAGTAAAATACTCAACACTACAGCGAGGTACGGCGACAATCGCCCCTCCAAGAGCTACCCAAAGCGGAAGCTGCTACCTGAATTCGATGAGGAGGCCTCAGACCCCCCACAACCAAATATCAAAGCAGCCACCTGGCTGGATAAACGACCCCTCTACCAACACAGAGCGGCATACAACGCCACTCATAATACAACACGCGACCCAGGTGAGGGCTCGCACCCAAAGGACGGCGCAGCAAGATCCATCTATGGACCACGCAAGCGCGCCCCAGCATACAATGGAACACAACAAACATCCGAACAACGCGGTACACCCAGCTACAGGGGTGCCACACACCCCTTATGTTTCACCGATGAGGTGCTGGACCATGAATTTCCAGAGGAATTCAAACCCGTAAACATAGAGACATACGATGGAACAACAGACCCTGGGGTCTGGATTGAGGACTACATCCTTCATATCCATATGGCTCGAGGAGATGATCTCCACGCCATCAAGTACTTACCCCTCAAGCTCAAAGGGCCAGCTCGTCACTGGCTTAAAGGCCTCCCCGAAAGCTCCATTGGAAGTTGGGAAGAGCTCGAAGACGCCTTTCGGGCAAATTTTCAAGGGACTTATGTCCGACCTCCGGATGCGGACGATTTGAGTCATATAACTCAACATCTCGGAGAGTCAGCCTGAAAGCTTTGGAATAGGTTTCTTGCTAAAAAGAACCAGATTGTCGACTGTCCGGATGCCGAAGCCTTGGCAGCTTTTAAGCATAGCGTCCGTGACGAATGGCTCGCCAGACACCTCGGCCAAAATAAGCCGAGAACGATGGCCGCATTAACAAGCCTCATGACCCGCTTTTGCGCGGGTGAGGACAACTGGCTAGCCAGATGCAGCACCAGCGACCCCAGTACATCTGAAGTTAGAGATGGAAACGGGAAATCACGGCGCAACAATAACAAACGCAGGAATAAAGAAGACAACACAAAGGGCACGGCAGTAAACGCCGGATTCAAAAACTCTCGACCAGGTCAGCAAAAGCCGCCCTCTAAAGGCACCAGGGATGAACTGCCCAGCCTCAACAAAATTCTGGACCAAGTATGTCAGATCCATAGTACCCCTGGTAAACCGGCTAATCATACCCACAGAGAATGTTGGGTCTTCAAGCAGTCCGGCAAAGCTCAACGCCGTGCACAAGGGGGAGGATACACCAAGTGAAGACAAGGACGAGCCTCCCAAGCAAGACACTGGGGAACAAAAGAAATTTCCACCAGAAGTCAAAACAGTAAACGTGTTACACGTGATCAAGGGAAAAAACAACGCGGCACTCCCAGGAAAATATACCCAAGTGCCTGTCACCGCGAAGTCCTGCCACTGGTCGTCTCAACCGATCACTTTCGACCATCGCGATTACTCAGCAAGTATCCGACACGCAGGATGGGCCGCCCTGGTATTAGACCCAATAATTGGCGGACATCACTTCACACGAGTCTTGATGGACGGTGGCAGCAGTCTAAACCTAATATATCAGGATACAATCCGCGGGATGGGGTTAGACCCAACAAAAATTCGCCATAGCAATACTACCTTTAAAGGAGTAACGCCAGGCCCAGGGGCTCGTTGTACGGGCTCCCTCCTACTACAAGTTATATTCGGCTCCCTCGATAACTTCCATCGCGAGCATTTAACCTTCCACATCACTCCATTCCAAAGTGGCTATCAAGCACTGCTCGGACGCGAAGCTTTCGCTCGCTTTAATGCAATACCACACTACGCCCCCTCACACTCAAGATGCCCGGTCCACGTGGCATCATTTCAGTGAAAGGAAATATCAAGCGATCTCTGCGCGCCGAAGAGAGTGCGGCTGCCTTGGAAGCCGCACACTAAAGGCGCCCGGACCAGCGAAAGCATCCAATAGGTCGTCAAGACCTCAGACACAATTAATCAAGTCCGACGCCGCTATTTATACCGAATAAGTGGTCACACCCCTATTTGTCAATACAAGGGGCTCAACGCGCGCAGACAAGTGGCAATTTTTTCTCATCTTGAATTATACATGGTTTCTTTAAAAACTATCTTTTTGCACAACAACTTTTTCACCTAAATTCCTCTCTTTTACAGACGATCATCGTGCTACACCCGTCCAGGATACGGCACAACGGAGACATAGGCGCAGACGTGCAGCAGGGACCCGCTCCAAGGATTCTTGTTAGATTAAGACCCTGCGTAAACCTTTTTTACTGTCTCTTGTTGATACATATCCACCGTTGAGAAGGGTGTTGACGTCTTGGCATGTGGCCACGCCAGAACAATGCACATACCTGGACACAAGGGGCTTCTTACAAAGACCATTATTTAGGCCCGCTTTATACCACAAAGACCGAATACCTTAGGGAGTGTTCGGCGTCGCGAGTTTGGCCTTATATGCATCAACTCCGAATCATTGTCTTTGGTCAAATGTTGGGTTTGCCCGACTCCTGTGTTTTGGTGCCTTACGTTCCGCTTTACCGGCTAAGGTAGCACCAGGAGAACTACTGCGATTGTGCCTTGGTTCATCCGGACGAGCACCTCAGTAGAGAAAGCCGAAAACTGACTGTCATGATATAGTGTGAGACTGGTCAACCACTCGATGACCTGTTGGAATGTTAGAATTCCTCCGCCTTAACGAAGTGCCGTTTTCCGGCCAGGCATGTACGCACCCCGGGATCGGGAGAGTGCGGAGCCACCAGGGGCTATCTAGTAGCCCCACTGTCAAACTCCTATGGCTAAGTGAAAGTGCTAAAGCATTATAGTCCGGTTGCCTCGCTCGCTCCGCTATCACCTCCTTAATAGGACCAAGACGTTGGGTTAAGTGTGAACGCATGTTTTTTGCGAGCACCTCCGCATTATATGCGTGGGGGTTGAAGCCGACGGCTGCAATCTTTCAGGTTATACACATGTATACATAAACGGCCGCCCAGGAGGCATCATATTACTTTCAGGCAAAAGTATAAAAATAGCCCCATAAACATTTATAAAAGCATTTCGCTTACAATGAGATTACATATCACTCAAACATAATATTTTTTGAGCACTGGGTCTCTATCAAACGAGCACCCTCAAGAACTTCTTCAAAGTAGTGCTCAGCAGCTATTCGACCTATGGCCGAATCCCGCGCTGCAACAGTGGTAGCATCCATCTCCGCCCAGTATGCTTTAACATGGGCAAAGGCCATCCGTGAGCCCTCTATGCACGCCGACCTCTTCATCGCATTAATGCGCGACACCACGTCAAGGAGCTGCTGCACCAAGCTGAAATAGCTGTTCGGTTTTGGCCTTTCCGACCATAGCTGATCCACAACAGACCTCATGGCGAGTCCGGACAACCTATTCAGTTCGGCCCATTCGGCTAATTGGTCAGTCAATGAAAGCGGACGCTCGGGAGAATGGAATTGTGTCCAAAACAGCTGGTCCACTTCACGGTCCGTCTGACCCTGGAAGTACTTGGCCGCATCGGCAGCGCTCGCCGCCAAATCCATATACACATCCTCCGAACTCCACAGCCGATCCAAAGAGGCATATCGTGGATCTCCGAACTTCCTCTGCAACATAAAGGATTTCCCAGCTACAATATCACCGGCTTCCCGCAGCTCCTCCTTCTTCGCCCTCATAGCAGAGCGGATGTCTTTTCTCGTCGCAGCAGCCTTCTCAAGGTCCGATGCCTTCGCTAGGTTTTCCTTTTCAAGAACCCGGCAACGGTCGGCGGCGGCATTTAATTCTATGGCCATCTTGGCCATCTTATCTCGGCTCTCGCCATGCGTGGCCTTCTCGGTTTTCAACTCTTTGGCCGCCTTCAAAGCAACCGCATTACTAAACCTCGCTTGTTCCTTGGCTCGGGCAAGTTCTGCCCGCAAGGCTTCAACGGTGGTAGCTCCATCTGCAGTCACAACATATTAAAGATACTGGCATCATGCTGCTCTTCCTATGTGGCGTTTACCAGATAATGACACTTACCATGTGCCTCGTCAAGCCTTTTGTTAACAAGCTCCATGTCGGCGTCTGCCGCATCCAACTGCCATTTTAAATGGGCAAACTCGCTAGTCCAGCTAGCCACCGGAGCTTCCATCACCTGCACATAGAGGCAATATGGTTATTACCTGGGAATATGATCCTCTGTTCGTCGTCGTTTCCGACGACAACCAGAGTCTCAGGGGCTACTATCTACATAGGGCACACCTAGCATGTGCAGGACTATCATATGTTACTTTACGTACCTCAAAGCTTGTGAGTAGACTCATAAAAGCTTCATGCAATCTGCTTTCGGCGGACAAGATTCTCTCCATCACCGTATTCATCAGCACGCGGTGTTCATCTGAGATGGCCGCTCGCCCCACCAACTCCCTCAGAACATCCGATCGCACACCAGACGGTGCCGGACTCTTTTTCCGCTCTCTTCGGGAGCCGGATACTGGGAGCTTCGGGGGTCAATGGGATTATCTTCTGGCCTCACCGGACCCAGAGAGGCACTCCGCGACGACACTTCGGGGTCGCCTGCTTCCGGAGCGGAGGAGTCAGGAGGGGGCGTTTCGCTCTCCATCATCTCTGGAAGAAGATCCCCCGAAGACGAGCTCATTTGAGAGGGGCTAAGGCCCGAACTGCAAAGATATATGCGGTGGTTATTTTCTCAGAAGAAAAAGACGGCATGCCTGTACTATTAAAGTATTTCGGGTCACTTACGACTCGCTGGAGAATTGATCCCCCCGCGGACTTTGTGCGGCAAAAGCACCCCCCAAGGTAGGACCCTCTGTGGGAGACTTCTTCTCCCGTTTGGAAGCTTCGGTGTCCGAATCCCCGGGCGCAGTCCTTTTCCTCCTCCAGTCGTCTTCCTTCATGCAGACGCTCGCTCCCACGGTTAGAATGGGCAGCGTTGCGGGCCCGCGTCCGCCCATATTATCCTTCCCAGTATCTTCCTTCAAGGGCTCCGGGCAAGGTGCGACCTGGAGCATCTTTTCCAATACCGGATTGTCCAAACCCTCAGGGAGGGGGGCCGAACACCGAATCAACTTCGCCTTTGTTAGCCAGTCCTGGTCAAAAAGTGAACTCTCAGAAATAACTTCGTAACAAATGAGAGGTAGTATGTTCGGCCGGAAGATTCCTTACCTGTTCGGCGGTGCGGTTACTGCTCAAGCCCACGTCCTCGGTGATTTCCGGACACTCTACTTGGGGTCCGAAGAATGACTTGTACATCTCCTCGTGCGTCAGGCCGAGGAAATTTTGGATGACACGCGTCCCTCGGGATTGAACTCCCACAAGCGCTGGCGTTTGCAAGGCTGGACTTGACGAACCAGCATAACTTGTATTACCACAACCAAACTAAAATCTCCATTGAAGCGATCTCGAATGCGTCTTTGCAGTATAGGCACGTCCTTGGCTGGACCCCAGCTCAGGCCTCTGCTGATCCGTGACATCAGTTGTGGTGGAGGGCCCGAGCGTAAAACAGGGGCGGCCGCCCACTTGGCACTTCTAGGAGCCGTGATGTAGAACCACTCCTGTTGCCACAATTCAGACACCTCTGGAATGGAACCTTTGGGCCACGGAGCTCCCGTCATCTTGCATATTGAGGCACCTCCACACGCTGCATGTTGCCCCTCGATCATCTTCGGCTTTACTTCAAAGGTCTTGAGCCACAAGCCAAAGTGAGAGGTAACCCGGAGGAAGGCCTCACACACGACAATAAATGTCGTGATATGAAGAAAGGAGTCCGGAGCTAGATCATGGAAGTCTAGCCCGTAATAAAACATCAAACCCCTGATGAAAGGATCCAGAGCAAGGCCTAGACCTCGGAGGAAGTGGGAGACGAACACGACGCTCTCGTTGGGTTTGGGGGAGGGGACGGCCTGCCCTCGGGCAGGCAGCCAATGCACAACCTCGGCGGTCAGATATCTGGCCTCCCTCAACTTTTTGATGTCTTCTTCCGTGACGGAGGAAGGCACCCATCGGCCTTGAAGGCTAGATCCGGACATGATTGAAGGTTCAGAGCACCTGACCTGAACTTTGGGTGTTTGAGCTTGAGGTGGGGGAAGGATTCGATTGAGCACGGGAGGGAAAAATAAAAGCCTTGTCCCTTTATAAAGAGGGTGAATATCAAGCGTCCTCTTCGTGGCCGTTTGGACTTGCCTATAGTCTTGGAGTCCTAGAAGCGGTTGGGTTACCCACGCCCGTATTGATGAGAATCCCGGAATAAGGGGACACGATCTCTGCTTTAACAAGACGTGCCAAGGAAAACGCCTCGCATGACGCGCTGAGGTGGGATAATAAAACGATTCGAATAAAGGCTTGGCCGTGGTGCGATGTCGCACCACGGAATACGTCAGTAGATTAGATTTGTGTAAATATTATTCCCTCTATGGCAATATGTGGAAACTTATTTTGCAGAGCCGGACACTATCTTTGTGTTCAAAATCTTCTATGAAGTACTTGGAGGAGGAACCCACCTTGCAATGTCGAAGACAAATTGCGTGCCGGACTCGTCGTCATTGAAGCCTGGTTCAGGGGCTACTGAGGGAGTCCTGGATTAGGGGGTGTCCGGATGGCCGGACTATACCTTCAGCCGGACTCCTGGACTATGGAGATACAAGATTGAAGACTTCGTCCCGTGTCCGGAAGGGACTTTCCTTGGCGTGGAAGGCAAGCTTGGCGATACGGATATGCAGATCTCCTACCATTGTAACCGACTTTGTGTAACCCTAACCCTCTCAGGTGTCTATATAAACCAGAGGGTTTTAGTCCGTAGAACAACATACAGAACAACAATCATACCATAGGCTAGCTTCTAGGGTTTAGCCTCTCCGATCTCGTGGTAGATCTACTCTTGTACTACCCATATCATCAATATTAATCAAGCAGGACGTAGGGTTTTACCTCCATCAAGAGGGCTCGAACCTGGGTCAAACTTCGTGTCCCTTGCCTCCTGTTACCATCCGGCCTAGACGCACAGTTCAGGACCCCCTACCCGAGATCCGCTGGTTTTGACACCGACAAAGATCATGGTGCTACTTGGAAGCACAAGTATGGAAAAAGGATAGTACATTGCCCCTTCTCTCTTTTTCTCTCATTTTTTTATTTGGGCCTTTTTTCTCTTTTTTATGGCCTCTTTTTTTTATTTGGGCTTCTTTGGCCTCTTATTTTAAAAAAAAAAAATTGTCCGGAATCTCATCCTGACTTGTGGGGGAATCATAGTCTCCATCATCCTTTCCTCACATGGGAAAATGCTCTAATAATGAAAATCATCACACTTTTATTACTTATAACTCAAGAATTACTTGATACTTAGAACAAAATATGACTCTATGTGAATGCCTCCGGCGGTGTACCGGGATGTGCAATGAATCAAGAGTGACATGTATGAAGAATTATGAAGGTGGCTTTACCACGAATACGATGTCAACTTCATGATCATGCAAAGCAATATGACAATGATGGAGCATGTAATAATAAACGGAAAAATGGAAAGTTGCATGGCAATATATCTCGGAATGGCTATGGAAATGTCATAATAGGTAGGTATGGTGGCTGTTTTGAGGAAGATATAAAGAGGCTTATGTGTGATAGAGCGTATCATATCACGGGGTTTGGATGCATCGGTGAAGTTTGCACCAACTCTCGAGGCGAGAAAGGGCAATGCACGGTACCGAAGAGGTTAGGAATGATGGAAGGGTGAGAGTGCGTATAATCCATGGACTCAACATTAGTCATAAAGAACTCACATACTTATTGCAAAAATCTACAAGTCATCAAAACCAAGCACTACGTGCATGCTCCTAGGGGGATAGATTGGTAGGAAAAGACCATTGCTCGTCCCCGACCGCCACTCATAAGGAAAGCAATCAAAGAACACCTCATGCGCCAAATTTGTCACACAACGTTTACCATACGTGCATGCTACGGGACTTGCAAACCTCAACACAAGTATTTCTCAATTCCACAATTACTCAACTAGCACGACTCTAATATTACCATCTTTATATCTCAAAACAACTACCAAGTATAAAAGTATTCAATGCACTCCATATGAAAGTTTTTATTATATCCATCTTGAATGCCCATCATATTAGGACTAATTTCATAACCAAAGCAAATTACCATGATGTTCTAAAAGACTCTCAAAATAATATAAGTGAAGCATGAGATTTCAACAATTTCTTCAAAATAAAACTACCGCCATGCTCTAAAAAGATATAAGTGAAGTATTAGAGCAAACGACAAACTACTCCAAAAGATATAAGTGAAGATCAATGAGTAGTCGAATAATTATGCAACTATGTGAATACTCTCTAACATTTAAGAATTTCAGATCTTGGTATATTATTCAAACAGCAAGCAAAACAAAAGAGAATAAAATGACGCTCCAAGAGAAACACATGTCATGTGGTGAATAAAAATATAGCCTCAAGTAAAGTTGCTGATATACGAAGACGAAAGAGGGGATGCCCCTCAAGTAAAGTTGCTGATATACGAAGACGAAAGAGGGGATGCCATCCGGGGCATCCCCAAGCTTAGGCTCTTGGTTGTCTTTGAATATTACCTTGGGGTGGCTTGAGAATCCCCAAGCTTAGGCTGTTGCCACTCCTTATTCCATAGTCCATCGAATCTTTACCCAAAACTTGAAAACTTCACAACACAAAACTCAACAGAAAACTCGTAAGCTCCGTTAGTATAAGAAAGAAAAATCACCACTTAGGTACTGTCAAGACAAGATTCATAATTTTTCTCACATCAAGCCTACTGTACCATACCATTTCTACAATTTATATTAAGCAATATAAGCCATAGAAACTAGAAAGCAAGCAAACTATGCATCAAAAATAGAATTTGTCAAAAACAGAACAGTCTGTAGTAATCTGGATAATTCAAATACTTCTCTAACTCCAAAAATTCTGAAACATTAGGACGACCTAAATAATTTGTATATTGATCTACTGCAGTTGGAATTGGTATTTTATCGCTCTCTGGTAAAAAATGACAATTATTCTCGTGAGTGCATACTTTCTGGTTTTTCAGCAAGATCAAACAACAATCACCCACGAAGATCCTAAAGGCTTTACTTGGCACAAACACTAACTAAACATAAAAACACAATCATAACGGAGTCTAGATGAATTATTTATTACTAAACAGGAACAAAAAGTAAAGAACAAAAATAAAATTGGGTTGCCTCCCAACAAGCGCTATCGTTTAACGCCCTAGCTAGGCATGATGATTTCAATGATGCTCACATAAAGGATAAGAATTGAAACATAAAGAGAGCATCATGAAGAATATGACTAGCACATTTAAGTCTAACCCACTTCCTGTGCACAGGGATTTTGTGAGCAAACAACTTATGGGAATAAGAATCAACTTGCATAGGAAGGTAAAGCAAGCAAAACTTCAAGATTTTCAACACATAGAGAGGAAACTTGATATTATTGCAATATGTAGAAGCATGTGTTCCCGTCTCATAATAATTTTCAGTATCATAATGAATGAATTCAACAATATAACCATCACATAAAGCATTATTTTCATGATGCACAAGCATAGAAATTTTACTACTCACCACATAAGCAAAATTCTTCTCATTCGGAATAGTGGGAGTAAACTCAACAAGATAACTATCTTGTGATTGAAAATTGAAATCAAGATGACAAGTTTCATAAATATAATCATCACTACTTTTTATAGCATAAGTGTCATCACAATAATCATCATAAGTAGGAGGGATGCTTTCATCATAATAAATTTGCTCATCAAAACTTGGGGGACAAAAAATATCATCTTCATCAAACATAGCACCCCCAAGCTTGTGGCTTTGCATATCATTAGCATCATGGGTATTCAAAGAATTAATACTAACAACATTGCAATCAAGCTCATCATCCAAAGATTCAGTGCCAAACATTTTAATACATTCTTCTTCTAACACTTTGGCACAATTATCGGAATCCTTATTTTCACGAAAGACATTAAAAAGATGAAGGATATGAGGCACCCTCAATTCCTTTTTTTGTAGTTTCCTTTTATAGACTAAACTAGTGATAAAACAAGAAACTAAAAGATTTGATTACAAGATCTAACGATATACCTTCAAGTACTAACCTCCCCGGCAATGGCGCTAGAAAAGAGCTTGATGTCTACTACACAACCTTCTTGTATACGTTGTTGGGCCCCCAAGTGCAGAGGTTTGTGGGACAGTAGCAAATTTCCCTCAAGTGGATGACCTAAGGTTTATCAATCTATGGGAGGCATAGGATGAAGATGGTCTCTCTCAAGCAATCCTGCAACCAAATAACAAAGAGTCTCTTGTGTCCCCAACACACCCAATACAATGGTAAATTGTATAGGTGCACTAGTTCGGCAAAGAGATGGTGATACAAGTGCAATATGGATGATAGATATAGGTTTTTGTAATCTGAAAATATAAAAACAGAAAGGTAACTAATAATAAAAGTGAGCCGAAACGGTATTGTGATGCGTGGAAACAAGGCCTAGGGTTCATACTTTAACTAGTGCAAGTTCTCTCAACAATAATAACATAATTGGTTCATATAATTATCCCTCAACATGTAACAAAGAGTCACTCCAAAGTCACTAATAGCGGAGAACAAACGAAGAGATTATTGTAGGGTACGAAACCACCTCAAAGTTAGCCTTTCTGATTGATCTATTCAAGAGTTCGTAGTAAAATAACACGAAGCTATTCTTTCTGTTCAATCTATCCTAGAGTTCGTACTAGAATAACACCTTAAGACACAAATCAACCAAAACCCTAATGTCACCTAGATACTCCAATGTCACCTCAAGTATCCGTGGGTATGATTATACGATATGCATCACACAATCTCAGATTCATCTATTCAACCAAAACAATGAACTTCAAACACTACTAGAATCAGCTTCTTTGCCGTCCGCCATGGCAGACGGCAAAGGCATAGATGGCGGACGGCAAAGTTCTTTGTCATCAGCCAGCTGACAGCAATAGGTCCGGCTGAATAGGCTACGGCAAAGGCTTCTTTGCCGTCAGCTGGCGGACGGCAAAGATGAAACAGTCTTTGCCATCAACCGGCTGACGGCAAAGGTCCTGGACGGCACACATGACAACGTCTAGCCGTTAGGGGGCTAACGATGAGCTTTGTCGTCAGCTGGCGGACGGCAAAGACCATTGCACCGTTGCCGTCAGCCAGCGGACGGCAAAGTAACCAAATAGGACAGCCCCCAAGCTGTACAGGGAGCTGCCACATGGCATCATTATCGTCCGTTGCTTTTATTTCTTCCACATCACAAGATCGTATAAAGCTTATTTTCTCCATATTAATGGATCATACATCTTTAGAGGGCAATTTTATTGCATGCACCGATGACAACTTACTTGAAGGATCTTACTCAATCCATAGGTAGGTATGGTGGACTCTCATGGCAAAACTGGTTTAAGGAATTTTTGGAAGCACAAGTAGTGTCTCTACTTGGTGCAAAGAATTTGGCTAGCATGAGGGGGGAAAGCAAGCTCAACATGTTGGATGATCCAAGACAATATACTTTATTTCGGATATAAGAAAACATAACCCATTACGTTGTCTTCCTTGTCCGACATCAACCTTTTAGCATGTCATATTTTAATGAGTGCTCACAATTACAAAAGATGTCCAAGATAGTATATTTATATGTGAAACCTCTCTTCCTTCAATATTCTTTCATGAATTGTTCAAATGACCAATTCTATGTTTGCTAACTTTCAATAAGTTTACTACCTATACTTATTATATGTGAAGTCATTACTCCCCATGGTATAAGCATATGAAACATATATAAATTCAGATTTATGATACTCAATTATTCAACCATTTACTCATAGGATATACGTGAAGAACGTGAGTAAATGACAAACTACTCCAAAAGATAATAGTGAAGGACACTGAGTAGTCAAATAATTAACTAGCCATGGGAGGATTCTTTTTCATTTAATAATTCAGATCCAATGATTTTATTCAAACAGCAAGTAAAATTGAAAATACGCTCCAAGAAAAACACATATCATGTGACGAATAAAAATATAGCTCCGAGTAAGGTATACCGATAGTTTTGAAGACGAAAGAGGGGATGCCTTCCGGGGCATCCCCAAGCTTAGGCGCTTGAGTCTTCCTTTAATATTACCTTGGGGTGCCTCGGGAATCCCAAAGCTTAGGGTCTTTCCACTCCTTATTCTCCTCATATCGATATCTCACCCAAAGCTTGAAAACTTCAATCACACAAAACTTAACGGAACTTCGTGAGATAGGTTAGTATGATAAAGAGTAAACCATTCACTTTGGTACTGTCAAAGACAAGGTTCATAATTGTTCTCACACAATTCCTACTGTACCATATCATTTCTACAATTTATATTGAGAAATATAAGTCAGAGAAACTAAAAAACAAGCAAACTATGCAATGAAAACAGAATCTGCCATAAACAGAAAATTCTGTAATGATCTGAACACTAACCATACTTCTGCTACTCCAAAAATTATGAAATAAATTGGTGGACGTGAGGAATTTGTCTATTAATCTTCTGCAAAACGAATCAACCTAATCTCACTCTCCAATAAAAAATGGCAGCAAATCTCGTGAGCGCAAAGTTTCTGTTTTTTACAGCAAGATCACATTAACTTTCACCCATGTCTTCCCAAAGGTCTTACTTGGCACTTTATTGAAACAAAAGCTATAATACATTATTAATACAGTAGATTAATCATGAGAACACACAAAAACATTAAGGGTAAATATTGGGTTGTCTCCCAACAAGCGCTTTTCTTTAATGCCTTTTAACTAGGAATGATG
Source organism: Triticum urartu (assembly GCF_003073215.2). Taxonomy (NCBI): domain Eukaryota; kingdom Viridiplantae; phylum Streptophyta; class Magnoliopsida; order Poales; family Poaceae; genus Triticum; species Triticum urartu. The sequence continues at coordinate 485,423,774 of NC_053024.1, forward strand.
ATTTCAATGATGCTCACATAAAAGATAAGAATTGAAACATAAAGAGAGCATCATGAAGAATATGGCTAGCAAATTTAAACCTAACCCACTTCCTATGCCTAGGGATTTTGTGAGTACACAACTTATGGGAACAAGAATCAACTAGCATAGGAAGGAAAAACAAGGATAACTTCAAAACTTTAAGCACATAGAGAGGAAACATGATATTATTGAAACTCCTACAAGCATATATTCCTCCCTCATAATAATTCTCAGTAGCATCATGAATGAATTCAACAACATAACCATCACATAAAGCATTCTTTTCATGATTTACAAGCATAGAAATTTTTCTACTCTCCACATAAGCAAAATTATTGTCATCCGGAATAGCGGGATCACTAGTTCCTAGAGTTGACACTAAACCCGCTTTAGATGATAGTATTATTCATACTCCAAAAGATATAAGTGAAGTTCATGGAGCATTCTATATTTAATATAAACTAACCAATGTCCAAGCTCAAAATGTATAAGTGAAGCACATGAAGTATTATATAAAACCATACTCAAAAGATTTAAGTGAAGCACAAAGAGCAATTCCATAAGATCATACTTAAAAGATATAAGTGAAGCACATGAAGCATTATATAAATAAATGAAGGTATATCTCATAAAGTAAGAACAAAAAAACAAAAGACACAAATCATGTGAACGAAACAAAAACTGAGGTATACCGATAATTGTTGAAGAAGAAAGATGGGATGCCAACCGGGGCATCCCCAAGTTTAGATGCTTGAGTATCCTTAGAATATTTACTTGGGGTGCCTTGGGCATCCCCAAGATTTAGATCTTGCCTCTCTTTATTCTTATCACATCGGTAACTCCTCGTTCTTCGAACACTTCATCCACAAAAAACTTTAACAAAAACTTTGTGAGATCCGTTAGTATAATAAAGCAAATCACTACCTTTAGGTACTGTTGCAAACTCATTCCAATTTCATATTAGAACTACATATACTGTATTCCAACTTCACCATGGTACATACCCCCCGATACTACCCATAGATTCATCAAAATAAGCAAACAACACACGAAAAACAGAATCTGTCTAAAATAGGACAGTTTGTGGTAAGCTGAAGGTTTAGTAAACTACTGTAACTCCAAAATTATAAAATAAATTTTAAAATTTGAAAAATTTGTACAGAAATAAATTGCAAAAATTTTCAGACCCATTTGACTTTCAGTAAAAAATGTAAAATCACCCGCTACAGCCAAAGTTTCTATTTTTGTTCTGCACATAGTAAACAAGCAATCTAATCATCCTAAAAACAAAGCTCGGCACATTATTTTTGTAATACAATGGATATATATAAGGGGATAATTATTTACAGAGAAACTTCCATGAAAAATTATACATTGTTTCCGTGAGCATGAACACAAGTGCTCAAGGTCGACCCTCACTTCTTTAATGCATAACTTTCCAATCACTTCTCTTTTTAAAAAACTTTTTAGGGTATTTTCATTCTTTAAAAAAATTATATTTCACCCTGATGTCTACTACACAACCTTCTTCTTGTAGACGTTGTTGGGCCTCCAAGTGCAGAGGTTTGTAGGACAGTAGCAAATTTCCCTCAAGTGGATGACCTAAGGTTTATCAATCCGTAGGAGGCGTAGGATGAAGATGGTCTCTCTCAAACAACCCTGCAACCAAATAACAAAGAGTCTCTTGTGTCCCCAACACACCCAATACAATGGTAAGTTGTATAGGTGCACTAGTTCGGCGAAGAGATGGTGATACAAGTGCAATATGGATGGTAGATATGGGTTTTTGAAATCTGAAAATATAAAAACAGCAAGGTAACAAGTAATAAAAGTGAGCGTAAACGGTATTGCAATGCTAGGAAACAAGGCCTAGGGTTCATACTTTCACTAGTGCAAGTTCTCTCAACAATAATAACATAATTGGATCACATAACTATCCCTCAACATGCAACAAAGAGTCACTCCAAAGTCACTAATAGCGGAGAACAAACGAAGAGATTATGGTAGGGTACGAAACCACCTCAAAGTTATTCTTTCCAATCAATCCGTTGGGCTATTCCTATAGGTGTCACAAACAGCCCTAGAGTTCGTACTAGAATAACACCTTAAGACACAAATCAACCAAAACCCTAATGTCACCTAGATACTCCAATGTCACCTCAAGTATCCGTGGGTATGATTATACGATATGCATCACACAATCTCAGATTCATCTATTCAACCAACACATAGAACCTCAAAGTGTGCCCCAAAGTTTCTACCGGAGAGTCAAGACGAAAACGTGTGCCATCCCCTATGCATAAGTTCATGGGCGGAACCCGCAAGTTGATCACCAAAACATACATCAAGTGAATCACGTGATATCCCATTGTCACCACAGATACGCACGGCAAGACATACATCAAGTGTTCTCAAATCATTAAAGACTCAATCCGATAAGATTACTTCAAGGGGAAAACTCAATCCATTAAAAGAGAGTAGAGGGGGAGAAGAAACATAAGATCCAACTATAATTGCAAAGCTCGCGATACATCAAGATCGTGCCAAATCAAGAACACGAGAGAGAGAGATCAAACACATAGCTACTGGTACATACCCTCAGCCCCGAGGAAGAACTACTCCCTCCTCGTCATGGAGAGCGTCGGGATGATGAAGATGGCCACCGGAGAGGGATTCCCCCTCCGGCATGGTGCCGGAATGGGTCTAGATTGGTTTTTGGTGGCTACAGAGGCTTCTGGCGGCGGAAATCCCGATCTATTATGCTCCCAGAAGTTCTTAGGGTATATGGGTATATATGGGAGGAACAAGTACGTCAGTGGACCTTCGGGCTGTCCACAAGGCAGGGGGGCGCGCCCAGGGGGGTGGGCGCCCCCCCCCCCCACCCTCGTGGGAAGCCCGGGACTCTCCTGGTCCATCTCCAATACTTCATGGGCTTCTTCTGGTCCAAAAATAAGTTCCGTGAAGTTTCAGGTCAATTGGACTCCATTTGATTTTCCTTTTCTGTGATACTCTAAAACAAGGAAAAAACAGAAACTGGCACTGGCACTGGGCTCTGGGTTAATAGGTTAGTCCCAAAAATAATATAAAAGTGCATAATAAAGCCCATAAACATCCAAAACAGATAATATAATAGCATGGAACAATCAAAAATTATAGATACGTTGGAGACGTATCAGCATCCCCAAGCTTAATTCCTGCTCGTCCTCGAGTAGGTAAATGATAAAAACAGAATTTTTTATGTGGAATGCTACCTAACATATTTATCCATGTAGTTCTCTTTGTTGTGGCAAGAATATTCAGATCCATAAGATTCAAGATAAAAGTTCATATTGACATAAAAATAATAATACTTCAAGCATACTAACAAAGCAATCATGTCTTCTCAAAATAACATGGCCAAAGAAAGTTATCCCTACAAAATCATATAGTCTGGCTATGCTCCATCTTCACCACACAATGTATTCAAATCATGCACAACCCCGATGACAAGCCAAGCAATTGTTTCATACTTTTGGTGTTCTCCAACTTTTTCAATCTTCACGCAATACATGAGTGTGAGCCATGAATATAGCACTATAGATGGAATAGAATGGTGGTTGCGGAAAAGAAAAAAAGGAGAAGAAAGTCTCACATCGACTAGGCGTATCAATGGGCTATGGAGATGCCCATCAATAGATATCAATGTGAGTGAGTAGGGATTGCCATGCAACGGATGCACTAGAGCTATAAGTGTATGAAAGCTCAACAAAAGAAACCAATGGGTGTGCATCCAACTTGCTTGCTCACGAAGACCTAGGGCATTTTGAGGAAGCCCATCTTTGGAATATACAAGCCAAGTTCTATAATGAAATATTCCCACTAGTATATGAAAGTGGCAACATAAGAGACTCTCTATCATGAAGATCATGATGCTACTTTGAAGCACAAGTGTGGTAAAAGGATAGTAGCATTGTCCCTTCTCTCTTTTTCTCTCATTTTTTTTATTTTTTTATTTTTTATTTGGGCCTTCTTTTTTTATGGCCTCCTTTTTTTATTTGGGCTTCTTTGGCCTCCTTTTTTTCATCCGGAGTCTCCTCCTGACTTGTGGGGGAATCATAGTCTCCATCATCCTTTCCTCTCTGGGACAATGCTCTAATAATGATGATCATCACACTTTTATTTACTTACAACTCAACAATTACAACTCGATACTTAGAACAAGATATGACTCTATATGAATGCCTCCGGCGGTGTACCGGGATGTGCAATGACTCATGAGTGACATGTATGAAAGAATTATGAACGGTGGCTTTGCCACAAATACGATGTCAACTACATGATCATGCAAAGCAATATGACATTGATGAAGTGTGTCAATAATAAGCGGAACGGTGGAAAGTTGCATGGCAATATATCTCGGAATGGCTATGGAAATGCCATAATAGGTAGGTATGGTGGCTGTTTTTAGGAAGATATATGGTGGGTTTATGGTACCGGAGAAAGTTGTGCGGTACTAGAGAGGCTAGCAATGGTGGAAGGATGAGAGTGCGTATAATACATGGACTCAACATTAGTCATAAAGAACTCACATACTTGTTGCAAAAATCTATTAGTTATCGAAACAAAGTACTACGCGCATGCTCCTAGGGGGATAGATTGGTAGGAAAAGACCATCGCTTGTCCCCGACCGCCACTCATAAGGACGACAATCGATAAATAAATCATGCTCCGACTTCATCACATAACCGTTCACCATACGTGCATGCTACGGGAATCACAAACTTCAACACAAGTATTTCTCAAATTCACAACTACTCAACTAGCATGACTCTAATATCACCATCTTCATATCTCAAAACAATCATCAAGTATCAAACTTCTCATAGTATTCAATGCACTTTATATGAAGGTTTTTATTATATCCTTCTTGGATGCCCATCATATTAGGACTAGTTTCATAAGCAAAGCAAATTACCATGCTGTTTAGGACTCTCAAAATAATATAAGTGAAGCATGAGAGTTCATCTATTTCTATAAAACCACCACCGTGCTCTAAAAGGATATAAGTGAAGCACTAGAGCAAATGACAAACTACTCTGAAAGATATAAGTGAAGATAAATGAGTAGTTGAATAATTATGCAACTATGTGAAGACTCTCTAACATTTAATAATTTCATATCTTGGTATTTTATTCAAGCAGCAAGCAAAAATGAATAAAATGACATTCTAAGAATGGCAAACATCATGTGAAGAAGCAAAAACTTAGGATCAACCGAAACTAACCGATAGTTGTTGAAGAAGAAAGGTGGGATGCCAACCGGGGCATCCCCAAGCTTAGACGCTTGAGACTTCTTGAAATATTATCTTGGGATGCCTTGGGAATCCCCAAGCTTGAGCTTTTTTGTCTCCTTAATTCCTCTCATGTCACGGTCTCCCTAAATCTCAAAAGCTTCATCCACACAAAACTCAACAAGGATTCGTGAGATAAGTTAGTATAAACCATTGCAAAAACCTTATCATACTCTAATGTAGTAAAACACTAAAATTATTATTCAACATTTCATACTAAATGCCTCTGAATATTTAATAGTCCTATCCTCAAATAGAATCATTAAAGAAGCAAACATATGCAAACAATGCAAACATAACAACAATCTGCCTAAACAGGACGGTCTGTAAAGAGTGCAGCAAGATCCATACTTCCCTAACTCCAAAAATTATGAAAGAAAATTCCCACTGTAGTAAATTTATCAGAGCTTAATATTCAAAATGTTTCAACATTTTATCACATTCTGACTTTTCTAGGGAATTATTGCAACAGCGGTAAACTTTCTGTTTTCAAACAACAACATGAAGACTTGTAAAATAAGCATGGTAAGGGATATCGATGCCACTTTTATTGAAATAAAAGATGCAAAACATTGTTCTAAATGACAGCAAGCAAATCCTAACAAAATAAAATGACACTCCAAGCAAAACACATATCATGTGGTGAATAAAAATATAGCTCCAAGTAAAGTTACCGATGAACGAAGACGAAAGAGGGGATGCCATCCAGGGCATCCCCAAGCTTAGGCTTTTGGTTTTCCTTAAATATTACCTTGGGGTTCCTTGGGCATACCCAAGCTTAGGCTCTTCCGACTCCTTATTCCATAGTCCATCGAATCTTTACCCAAAACTTGAAAACTTCACAACACAAAACTTAACAGAAAACTCGTAAGCTCCGTTAGTATAAGAAAGCAAATCACCATCATAAGGTACTGTAATGAACTCATTCTTTATTTATCTTTGTGTAATATTTACTGTATTCCAACATTTTTATGGTTCATACCCTCCGATACTACTCATTGATTCATCAAAATAAGCAAACAACACATAGAAAACAGAATCTGTCAAAAACAGAACAGTCTGTAGTAATCTGTATCAAACGTATACTTCTGGAACCCCGGAAATTCTAAAATAAATTGCTGGACGTGAGGAATTTATCTATTAATAATCTGAAAAAATAATTAATTAAATATCGCTCTCCAATAAAAAAGGCAGCAATTCTCGTGAGCGCTAAAGATTCTGTTTTTTACAGCAAGATCAACAAGACTTTCCCCAAGTCTTCCCAAAGGTTCTACTTGGCACAAACACTAATTAAAGACATAAAACCACATATAAACAGAGGCTAGATGAATTATTTATTACTAAACAGGAACAAAAGGCAAGTAACAAAAATAAAATTGGGTTGCCGCCCAACAAGCGCTATCGTTTAACGCCCCTAGCTAGGCATGATGATTTCAATGATGCTCACATAAAAGAATAGAATTGAAATATAAATAGAGCATCATGAAGAATATGACTATCACATTTAAGTCTAACCCACTTCCTATGTATAGGGATTTTGTGAGCAAACAACTTATGGAAACAAGAATCAACTTTCATAGGAAGGTAAAACAAATATAACTTCAAAACTTTAAGCACATAGAGAGGAAACTTGATATCATTGCAATTCCTACAAGCATATGTTCCTCCCTCATAATAATTTTCAGTAGCATCATGAATGAATTCAACAATATAACTATCACACAAAGCATTCTTTTCATGATCTACAAGCATAGAATTTTTATTACTCTCCACATAACCAAATTTCTTCTCTTGAATAGTAGTGGGAGCAAACTCAACAAAGTAACTATCATGTGATTGAAAATTAAGATCAAGATGACAAGTTTCATGGTTATCATTATTCTTTAAAGCATACGTGTCATCAAAATAATCATCATAGATAGGAGGCATGCTTTCATCATAGTAAATTTGCTCATCAAAGCTTGGGGGACAAAAAATATCATCTTCATCAAACATAGCTTCCCCAAGCTTGTGGCTTTGCATATCATTAGCATCATAGATATTCAAGGAATCCATACTAACAACATTGCAATCATGCTCATCATTCAAATATTTAGTGCCAAACATTCTAATGCATTCTTCTTCTAGCACTTGAGCACAATTATTGGAATCCTTATTTTCATGATAGATATTAAAAAGATGAAGCATATGAGGTACCCTTAATTCCATTTTTTTGGTAGTTTTCTTCTATAAACTAAACTAGTGATAAAACAAGAAACTAAAAGATTCGATTGCAAGATCTAAAGATATACCTTGAAGCACTCACCTCCCCATCAACGGCGCCAGAAAAGAGCTTGATGTCTACTACACAACCTTCTTCTTGTAGACGTTGTTGGGCCTCCAAGTGCAGAGGTTTGTAGGACAGTAGCAAATTTCCCTCAAGTGGATGACCTAAGATTTATCAATCCGTACGAGGCATAGGATGAAGATGGTCTTTCTCAAACAACCCTGCAACCAAATAACAAAGAGTCTCTTGTGTCCCCAACACACCCAATACAATGGTAAGTTGTATAGGTGCACTAGTTCGGCGAAGAGATGGTGATACAAGTGCAATATGGATGGTAGATATGGGTTTTTGAAATCTGAAAATATATAAACAGCAAGGTAACAAGTAATAAAAGTGAGTGTAAACGGTATTGCAATGCTAGGAAACAAGGCCTAGGGTTCATACTTTCACTAGTGCAAGTTCTCTCAACAATAATAACATAATTGGATCACATAACTATCCCTCAACATGCAACAAAGAGTCACTCCAAAGTCACTAATAGCGGAAACAAACGAAGAGATTATGGTAGGGTACGAAACCACCTCAAAGTTATTCTTTCCAATCAATCCGTTGGGCTATTCCTATAGGTGTCACAAACAGCCCTAGAGTTCGTACTAGAATAACACCTTAAGACACAAATCAACCAAAACCCTAATGTCACCTAGATACTCCAATGTCACCTCAAGTATCCGTGAGTATGATTATACGATATGCATCACACAATCTCAGATTCATCTATTCAACCAACACATAGAACCTCAAAGAGTGCCCCAAAGTTTCTACCAGAGAGCCAAGACGAAAATGTGTGCCAACCCCTATGCATAAGTTCATGGGCGGAACCCACAAGTTGATCACCAAAACATACATCAAGTGAATCACGTGATATCCCATTGTCACCACAGATACGCACGGCAAGACATACATCAAGTGTTCTCAAATCATTAAAGACTCAATCCGATAAGATTACTTCAAGGGGAAACTCAATCCATTACAAGAGAGTAGAGGGGGAGAAGAAACATAAGATCCAAATATAATAGCAAAGCTCGCGATACATCAAGATCATGCCAAATCAAGAACACGAGAGAGAGAGAGAGAGAGAGATCAAACACATAGCTACTGGTACATACCCTCAGCCCCGAGGGAGAACTACTCCATCCTTGTCATGGAGAGCGCCGGGATGATCGAGATGGCCACCGGAGAGGGATTCCCCCTCCGGTAGGGTGCTGGAACGGGTCTAGATTGGTTTTCAGTGGCTACAGAGGCTTCTGGCGGCGGAACTCCTGATCTATTGTGCTCCCGGGAGTTTTTAGGGTATATGGGTATATATGGGAGGAAGAAGTACGTCGGTGGACCTCCGGGCTGTCCACGAGGCAGGGGGGCGTGCCCAGGAGGGTGGGCATGCCCCCCACCCTCGTGGGCAGCCCGGGACTCTCCTGGTCCATCCACGATACTCCGTGGGCTTCTTCTGGTCCAAAAGTAAGTTCCGTGAAGTTTCAGGTCAATTGGAATCCGTTTGATTTTCCTTTTTTGCGATACTCTAAAACAAGGAAAAAACAAAAATGGTGCTGGGCTCTGGGTTAATAGGTTAGTCCCAAAAATAATATAAAAGTGCATAATAAAGCCCATAAACATCCAAAACAGGTAATATAATAGCATGGAACAATAAAAAATTATAGATACGTTGGAGACGTATCACACCCACAACTAAACAGAAACAAAGAAGGAAAAAGGAAAATCTACTTACTGAAGAAAGCAAACAGGCATACACGAGAATATCAACCCCATGCTATTGCTCCCCGACAACGGCACCAGAAAAGAGCTTGATATATAATCCCCAAGTGCAAGGAATCATCGTAGCAATTTCCAAAGGTGGAAGTGATAAGTATGGAGTGTCGAACCCACAAGGAGCTAAAGGTAATATCAATATTCTCTCAAGCCCTATCTTCCACTGATACGACTCTATGTACACCGAACGTTTGCTTCCAGCTAGCAACGAGAAATAAAACTATGTTGTGGGTATGAAGAGGATAACTTTGTATGATATCGGAGAGCTAAAATACAAAAGTAGGTGATGTTATCATGAAGTTAGAATATATTACTAAATATTATAAATAGCGAGTGTGGAATAATGGTGGATCGGTGTGCGGAATTGTCCTAGGCAATCGTTAACAAGACCGGTAATCACTATTGCAGTTTCATATGAGGGAGAGGCATAAGCTAACATACTTTCTCTACTTGGATCATATGCACTTATGATTGGAACTCTAGCAAGCATCTGCAACTACTAAAGATCATTAAGGTAAAACCCAACCATAGCATTAAAGCATCAAGTCCTCTTTATCCCATACACAACAACCCCCTTACTCGGGTTTGTGTTTCAGTCACTCACGCAACCCACTATAAGCGAATCATAAATGTATTGCAACACCCTACAGCGGGAACCCCTCACGCTTGCACGACACAGAGGGCACCATAGGACAGCACCAAAGTAAAACATACAACTCATACCAATCTAGATCATCAATCAACCCAAAGACAAAGGATATCTACTCAAAACATCATAGGATGGCAACACATCATTGGATCATAATATGTGGCATGAAGCACCATGTTCAAGTAGGGATTACAGCAGGGTGCGGGAGAGTGGACCGCATAAAAGAGATGAGGATGGTGATGATGATGGTGATGTTGATGAAGACGATCACCGTGGCGATGATTCCCCTCTCGATGGCACTCCGGTGCCACCAAGAGAGAGGAGGAGAGGTTCTCCCCCTTGTGCTTCCTCCTCCATGGCCTCCCCCCTGGATGGGGAGAGGTTCCCCCTCTGGTCCTTGGCCTTCATGGTGATGATGGCCCCTCCGTGATCCTCCTCCATGCCCTCTGGTGATGATGGCCCCCTCCGGCAGGGTGCCGGAGAGGACCTAGATTGGTTTTCGGTGGCTACGGAGGCTTCTGGTGGCGGAACTCCCAATTTAGGTTAATTTTCTGAGGTTTCTGTATTTATAGGAATTTTTGGCGTCGGTCTCACGTGAAGGAGGTGCCCGAGGTGTCCACGAGGCAAGCGCCTGTGGGGGGTGGGCGCGCCCCCACCCTCGTGGACGCCCCGGGACTCTCCTGGCCCAACTCTTTTACTCCGGGGTCTTCTTTTGGTCTATAAAAAATCATCAAAAATTGGCACATCAATTGGACTCTGTTTGATATTCCTTTTCTGTAAAACTCAAAAACAAGGAAAAAACAGAAACCGACACTGGGCTCTAGGTTAATAGGTTAGTCCCAAAAACCATATAAAATAGCATATAAATGCATATAAAACATCCAAGGTTGATAATATAATAGCATGGATACTTCATAAATTATAGATACGTTGGAGACGTATCAGCATCCCCAAGCTTAATTCCTGCTCGTCCTCGAGTAGGTAAATGATAAAAGAAATAATTTATGAAGTGTGAATGCTTGCAAGTGCATAAGTTTCATCAATGATAGTTCCAATCACTTTTTCTAGCATCATTATATATCATAATAGTAGCGCATTTTCATAAAACTTTTCATGATCAAGTAACAAGCTATTCACATGTTAAAGTATAGATCATAAACTCCCTTGAAACTAACAAACTATATTCTCAGTCATCAAATAATTGCAATTCATCTTATTTTCAGGAAGGGTCTAGGTCAGAGCTTCGATTTAGCAAACTCCACATACTCAACTATCATTTAGTCTTCCACAATTGCTAACACTCACGTGACATTTATGGGTTCAAAGTTTTAATCGGACACAGAGAAAGATAGGGGCTTATAGATTTGCCTCCCAACTTTTACCTCAAGGGTAATGTCAACAATAATAGTTCATGATAACTTACATCCAATTGGATATATATATCATGAGCTTTCCAACACAATGTGCTTGCTAAAGGATAAAATGTAAAAAGGAAAGGTGAAGATCACCATGACTCTTGCATAAGGAAGAAGATAAAAGTAAAAGATAGGCCCTTCGCAGAGGGAAGCAGAGGTTGCCATGCGCTTTTATGGTTGGATGCACAAAATCTTAATGCAAAAGAACATCACTTTATATTGCCACTTGTGATATGGACCTTTATTATGCAGTCCGTCGCTTTCATTTCTTCCACATCACAAGATTGTATAAAGCTTATTTTCTCCACATTAATAGATCATACATATTTAGAGGGCAATTTTTATTGCACGCACATATGACAACTTACTTGAAGGATCTTACTCAATCCATAGGTAGGTATGGTGGACTCTCATGGCAAAACTGGTTTAAGGAATGTTTGGAAGCACAAGTAGTATCTCTACTTGGTGCAAAGAATTTGGCTAGCATGAGGGGGGAAAGCAAGCTCAACATGTTGGATGATCCAAGACAATATACTTTATTTCAGATATAAGAAAACATAACCCATTATGTTGTCTTCCTTGTCCGACATCAACCTTTTAGCATGTCATATTTTAATGAGTGCTCACAATTACAAAAGATGTCCAAGATAGTATATTTATATGTGAAACCTCTCTTCCTTCAATATTCTTTCATGAATTGTTCAAGTGACCAATTCTACGTTTGCTAACTTTCAATAAGTTTACTACCTATACTTATTCTATGTGAAGTCATTACTCCCCATGGTATAAGCATATGAAACATATATAAATTCAGATTTATGATATTCAATTATTCAACCATTTACTCATAGGATATACGTGAAGCGCATGAGTAAATGACAAACTACTCCAAAAGATAATAGTGAAGGACACTGAGTAGTCAAATAATTAACTAGCCATGGGAGGATTATTTTTCATTTAATAATTCAGATCCAATTATTTTATTCAAGCAGCAAGTAAAATTGAAAATACGCTCCAAGCAACACACATATCATGTGACGAATAAAAATATAGCTCCGAGTAAGGTATACCGATAGTTTTGAAGATGAAAGAGGGGATGCCTTCCGGGGCATACCCAAGCTTAGGCGCTTGAGTCTTCCTTGAATATTACCTTGGGGTGCCTCGGGCATCCCCAAGCTTAGGGTCTTTCCACTCCTTATTCTCCTCATATTGATATCTCACCCAAAGCTTGAAAACTTCAATCACACAAAACTTAACGGAACTTCGTGAGATAGGTTAGTATGATAAAGAGTAAACCATTCACTTTGGTATTGTCAAAGACAAGGTTCATAATTGTTCACACACAATGCCTAATGTACCGTATCATTTCTACAATTTATATTGATAAATATAAGTAATAGAAACTAGAAAACAAGCAAACTATGCATTGAAAACAGAATCTGTCAGAAACAGAACAGTCTGTAATGATCTGAACACTAACCACACTTCTGCTACTCCAAAAATTATGAAATAAATTGGTGGACGTGAGGAACTTTTCTATTAATCCTCTGCAAAAATAATAAACCTAATCACACTCTTCAATAAAAATGGCAGCAAATCTCGTGAGCGCAAAGTTTCTGTTTTTTTATAGCAAGATCACATTAACTTTCACCCAAGTCTTCCCAAAGGTCTTACTTGGCACTTTATTGAAACAAAAGCTATAATACATTATTAATACAGTAGCTTAATAATGAGAACACACAAAAACATTAAGGGTAAATATTGGGTTGTCTCCCAACAATCGATTTTCTTTAATGCCTTTTAGCTAGGCATGATGATTTCAATGATGCTCACATAAAAGATAAGAATTGAAACATAAAGAGAGCATCATGAAGAATATGACTAGCAAATTTAAACCTAACCCACTACTTATGCCTAGGGATTTTGTGAGTACACAACTTATGGGAACAATAATCAACTAGCATAGGAAGGAAAAACAAGGATAACTTCAAAACTTTAAGCACATAGAGAGGAAACTTGATATTATTGCAACTCCTACAAGCATATATTCCTCCCTCATAATAATTTTAAGTAGCATCATGAATGAATTCAACAACATAACCATCACATAAAGCATTCGTTTCATGATTTACAAGCATAGAAATTTTTCTACTCTCCACATAAGCAAAATTCTTCTCATTTGGAATAGCAGGATCACTAGTTCCTAGAGTTGACACTCTTCCAAACCCGCTTTAGATGATAGTGTTATTCATACTCCAAAAGATATAAGTGAAGTTCATGGAGCATTATACAATTAATATAAACTAACCAATGTCCAAGATCAAAATGTATAAGTGAAGCACACGAAGCATTCTATAAAACCATACTCAAAATATTTAGGTGAAGCACAAAGAGCAATTCTATAAGATCATACTTAAAAGATATAAGTGAAGCACATGAAGCATTATATAAATCAATGAAGGGCTATCTCATACTAGCATGGTTCATAAAGGAATACCAAAAAAACAAAGGACACAAATCATGTGAACGAAACAAAAACCGAGGTATACCAATAATTGTTGAAGAAGAAAGATGGGATGCCAACCGGGGCATCCCCAAGCTTAGATGCTTGAGTATCCTTAGAATATTTACTTGGGGTGCGTTGAGCATCCCCAAGCTTGAGCTCTTTCCTCTCTTTATTCTTCTCACATCGGTAACTCCTCGTTCTTCGAACACTTCATCTACAAAAAACTTTAACAAAAACTTTGTGAGATCCGTTAGTATAATAAAGCAAATCACTACCTTTAGGTACTATTGCAAACTCATTCCAATTTAATATTAGAACTATATCTACTGTATTCCAACTTCACCATGGTTCATAGCCCCCCTCCCCCCCGATACTAACCATAGATTCATCAAAATAAGCAAACAACACACGAAAAACAGAATCTGTCTAAAACAGGACAGTCTGTAGTAAACTGAAGGTTTAGTAAACTTCTGTAACTCCAAAAATTATGAAATAAATTTTACAATTTGTACATAAGTAAATTGCAAAAAAATTCAGACCCATTTGACGTTCCAGTAAAAAATGTAAAATCACGCGCTACAGCCAAAGTTTATGTTTTTGTTCTGCACATAGTAAACAATCAATCTAATCGTCCTAAAACCAAATCTCGGCACATTATTTTTATCATACAATGGATATATATATAAGGGGATGATTATTTATAGAGAAACTTCCATGAAAAATTCTACATTGTTTCCGTGAGCATGAACACAAGTGCTCAAGGTCGACCCTCACTTCTTCAATGCATAACTTTCCAATCACTTCTCTTTTTGAAAAACTTTTTAGGCATGAGAGGCAAGTATTTTTTTTTGGTATTTTGATTCTTTTAAAAAAATATGTTTCACTCACAACTAAACAGAAACAAAAAAGAAAAGAGAAAATCTACTTAGTGAAGAAAGCAAACAAGCATACACGAGAATATCAACCCCACGCTATTGCTCCCCGGCAACGGCGCCAGAAAAGAGCTTGATAATCCCCAATTGCAAGGAATCATCGTAGCAATTTCCAAAGGTGGAAGTGATAAGTATGGAGTGTCGAACCCACAAGGAGATAAAGGTAAGATCAATATTCTCTCAAGCCCTATTTGCCGCTGATACGACTCTACATACACCGAACGTTTGCTTCCAACTAGCAACGAGAAATAAAACTATGTTGTGGGTATGAAGAGGATAACTTTGTATGATATCGGAGAGCTAAAATATAAAAGTAGGTGTTGTTATCATGAAGTTCGAATATATTACTAAATATTATAAATAGCGAGTGTGGAATAATGGTGGATCAGTGTGCGAAATTGTCCTAGGCAATCGTTAACAAGACCGGTAATCACTATTGCAGTTTCATATGAGGGAGAGGCATAAGCTAACATACTTTCTCTACTTGGATCATATGCACTTATTATTGGAACTCTAGCAAGCATCCGCAACTACTAAAGATCATTAAGGTAAAACCCAACCATAGCATTAAAGCATCAAGTCCTCTTTATCCCATACGCAACAACCCCCTTACTCGGGTTTGTGTTTCAGTCACTCATGCAACCCACTATAAGCAAATCATAAACGTATTGCAACACCCTACAGCAGGAATCCCTCACGCTTGCGCGACACGAAGGTCACCATAGGACAGCACAAAAGTAAAACATACAACTCATACTAATCTAGATCATCAATCAACCCAAAGACAAAGGATATCTACTCAAAACATCATAGGATGGCAACACATCATTGGATCATAACATGTGGCATAAAGCACCATGTTCAAGTAGGGATTACAGCGGGGTGCGGGAGAGTGTTCCGCGTAAAAGAGATGAGGATGGTGATGATGATGGTGATGTTGATGAAAACGATCACCACGGTGATGATTCCCCTCTCGATGGCACTCCGGTGCCACCAAGAGAGAGGAGGAGAGGTTCTCCCCCTTGTGCTTACTCCTCCATGGCCTCCCCCCTGGATGGAAAGAGGTTCCCCCTCTGGTCCTTGGCCTTCATGGTGATGATGGCCCCTCCGGGATCCTCCTCCATGCCCTCCGGTGATGATGGCCCCCTCCGGCAGGGTGCCGGAGAGGGCCTAGATTGGTTTTCGGTGGCTACGGAGGCTTCTGGCGGCGGAACTCCCGATCTAGGTTAATTTTCCGAGGTTTCTGTATTTATAGGAATTTTTGGCGTCGGTCTCACGTCAAGGAGGTGCCCGAGGCGTCCACGAGGCAGGCCCACGCGCCTGGGAGGGGGGGGGGTGGGCGCGCCCCCCACCCTCGTGGACGCCCCAGGACTCTCCGGGCCCAACTCTTTTACTTCGGGGTCTTCTTTTGGTCCATAAAAAATCATCAAAATTGGCACATCAATTGGACTCCGTTTGATATTCCTTTTTTGGAAAACCCAAAAACAAGGAAAAAACAGAAACTGGCACTGGGCTCTAGGTTAATAGGTTAGTCCCAAAAACCATATAAAATAGCATATAAATGCATATAAAACATCCAAGGTTGATAATATAATAGCATGAATACTTCATAAATTATAGATACGTTGGAGACGTATCAGCGGACGACAAAGAAAGTGTCCGTTAGGTGGTTCTCGGTAGTGGGCCACCCTCATTCTTTGCCGTCCGCTAGCGGACGGCAAAGATTCTATGCCGTCTGCTGGCGGACGGCAAAGAGTTGGCTGACATTAAATAGCATTTTTGCCATCAGCCCTTTCTTTGTCGTCTGCTTTGTGGAAGCTGACGGCAAATAGCATTTTTGCCATCAGCCCTTTCTTTGTCGTCTGCTTTGTGGAAGTGGATGGCAAAGAGGCTCTTTGTCGTCAGCTGGCCGATGGCAAAGAGGAGGCAGACGGCAAAATGCCAGATTCCAGTAGTGAAGAGTGCCCCAAAGTTTCTACCGGAGAGTCAAGACGAAAACGTGTGACAACCCCTATGCATAAGTTCACGAGGTCACGGAACTCGCAAGTTGATCACCAAGGCATACATCAAGTGGATCACGTGAATATCCCATTTTCACCACAGATAAGCACATGCAAGACATACATCGAGTGTTCTCAAATCCTTAAAGACTCAATCCGATAAGATAACTTCAAAGGGAAAACTCAATCCATTACAAGAGAGTAGAGGGGGAGAAACATCATAAGATCCAACTATGATAGTAAAGCTCGCGATATATCAAGATCGTGCCGAATCAAGAACACGAGAGAGAGAGAGAGAGAGAGAGAGAGAGATCAAACACATAGCTACTGGTACATACCCTCAGCCCCGAGGGTGAACTACTCCCTCCTCGTCATGGAGAGCGCCGGGATGATGAAGATGGCCACCAGAGAGGGATTCCCCCCTCCGGTAGGGTGCCGAAACGGGTCTATATTGGTTTTCGGTGGCTACAGAGGCTTGCGGCGGCAGAACTCCTGATCTAGGTTATTTTCTGGAGATTTCAGTATTTATAGGAATTTTTGGCGTCGGGAACAAGTCAGGGGGGTCCCCGAGTCGTCCACGAGATAGGGCAGTGCGCCCGGGGGGTAGGACGCGCCCCCCACCCTCGTGGACGGCCCGAGACTCTTCTGGCCCAACTCTTTTACTCCTAAGGCTTCTTTTGGTCCATAATAAATCATCAAAAATTGGCACGTCAATTTGACTCCGTTTGATATTCCTTTTGTGTAAAACTCAAAAACAAGGAAAAAACATAAACTGGCACTCTGCTCTAGGTTAATAGGTTAGTCCAAAAAATCATATAAAATAGCATATAAATGCATATAAAACATCCTAGATGGGTAATATAATAGCATGGAACAATCAAAAATTATATGTACGTTTGAGACGTTTCAAGCATATCTTCCACCTGTCCACTCGTTATTTGCTGAAACTTATCATGTAACTCTTTGTTCATCATGTTCTCCTAGTCAGTCTCGTCGGCTTGTGATCCTGCCATGGTTAGCAGCAATAGAAACACACAATAATATGATCCTACAGACTACTAGGAAGTGGTGCTGGTGTGTCACAAATCCGTCAAGCGAATCTCAAAATCTTACCAGTTCTTACCAAGCAGCAGGTGGTGATCGGCAACCATTGTAGTCAAAACTCTCAAAAGCTTGGATAGAGCGATTGCCAGGGAGAGTCAAACGTGCGACGTAGATGTATGTGGAGCTGGGAAGGCTTATAATATGGTAGCAAAAAGGGTCAGCAATAATCTATTCAGACATGCAAAGTTGAATAAACGCTCAATGATGGTACTGTGTTGGTCCTAGGCTAGACCGTACTAGAGACGCGAGCCTAGAACACGAACAAAATCACGGCGCAACACGTAAACAAAGGAGGAGCACTCTCTGAATGTTTTTCCTTTTTTAACTTTTTTGTGCACTTTTTTTCCTCTCTTTTTTTGCTCCGCAATTTTTTTCCGAAAAAGTCTACAAATGGTCTAAAAACTGTCTAGCCAGAATTTTCCAGACTTAGTTTTTTTAAATTGGAACTATTTTTCTACTGCGGGTAGCATGGAGTTTCAGGAGTCCTACTCTGTCACGACTCGAGGTATCACGTGATCTGGAAATCGGCAACATAGTAATAAATACTGGACTCATACTAGGACTGGTGGCGGAGATGAATCTGGTGGAACTCGGACTGGTGATTGTATATGGCGATGGTATATCTGGACTCGAATTGGTGGTGGTACATGGCGATGGTATATGTGGACTCAGATTGGTGGTTGTATATGGCGATGGTATATGTGGACTCGGATTGGTGGTTGTATATGGCAGCGGCGATGTATATGGTGGGGTGGTGGTATATGGCAATAATGATGACGATGCTGCGGCGTCGGTGTGACAACTTGTGAACAGAACTCCAAACTCTAAGGGACTAGATGCTAAGACCAGCAACTCGACACGACGATGCAACCGCAAATTCAACAAAGCAAAACTCTAAAAAGACTATGCAAAGGCTCAGATTGGTTCATATATGATGAACTAACCCTATTTTTTCGTGGACTATAGGTATGAAGAACAGACTCGATCTAAACTATGAAAAACTGTAAAATCTCATCGAGCAACCTGGAAATCTGATACCACTTGATAGAGGCGAAGTTGTCCCAATGTTTCGATGAGATAGATATCGTTTTCTGTGGGAGTCGACTTTGACGATCCGACAATGAACGTGCGAAGACGTCGCGCCTTAGCAATCGCTAAACCAACTTCCGACGGTTACTGACCACGCGGGAGCATGATCAACCTGACCACGAGGGTCTATTTCCTGCGAGCAAATAAGGAACAAGCAAGAAACTAATATTGCAATCTGGATATTGCGAATAAAAAGGAAGCTTTATTAATGAAGGTGGGGTTTTGTGACGTCTTGGTCTGGTTGTTGAACACAAACGAAGTACGCGAAGTTGCAGCTATGGCAAACTTTTAATCTAAACAAAACCCAAAGTTTAAACGGTGCCCTAAGGGTTGTATATATGGAGGAAGAGGGGAGCAATTTCGTGGCCCTTGGTGGAGGGGTCCGAAACCAACCCTATCTCTTGTTTCCCCACACATACGGACTCTAAAAACAGCCTATACTTATGTATTTCGAAATTACATGGGCCTGGCCCAATAATAAGGTGATGCAGCACCTAGAATAGCCTCTGGACGAAATTTATGAAGTGGCATCTTGTATATTTCATACAAGGCTTTATGCACTGATTATGGTGGCTTCAAAGTCCTGAAATCATCACTTGTAACTTCGTTCTTGTTCCCCTTGCACATGCCATCCTCTCCATGCTTGCTCTTGCTCCAGTGTTTATCCCTCTTATCCATGCCATTTGTATGCAAAACGAATGTATCCAATTTAGGCAGCATCATATTCTCATGAACATTAGAATCATTACCAAGAAACGAAAGTACCTGATAATTTAATTGGCGTGCGCGAGCTCTAGTAATTGGTCCAGTATATGTAGTAGCAGGGGCTGTGGGTGTAACAATCGTATTGATGTCCTCGTCAATAAGGGATCATTCGTAGTCCTTTCGATAAGTAAGAGTGTCGAACCCAATGAGGAGATAAGCGGTTTCCAGCAGGGTATTCTCTGCAAGTACTAAAATTATCGGTAATAGATAGTTTTTGTAGCAAGATAATTCATAACAGGTGACACATAACAATAGTAACAAAAGTGCAGCAAGGTGGCCCAATCCTTTTTATAGCAAAGGACAAGCCAGAAAGTTCTCTTATATAATGCAAAATGTTCTCGAGGACACACGGGAATTCTCGTCTAGTCACGTTCATCATGTTTAGTTGATTCGCGTTCGCTACTTTGATAATTTGATATGTGAGTGGACCGGTGCTAGGGTGTTTTTATTACTTGAACAAGCAACTCTCTTGTGATAATCCCCTCTCGCAAGCATGAGAAACTATGAAAGAAGAATTAAGATAAACCTAACCATAGCATGAAACATATGGATCCAAACCAGCCCCTTATGGAATAATGCATAAACTAGGGTTTAAGCCTCTGTCCTCTTGCAAACCATCATCTACTTAGTACTCCCCAATGTCTTCCCTTAGCCCAAGCATGGTGAAGTTGTTGGGGAACGCAGTAATTTCAAAAAAATCCTACGCACACGCAAGATCTATCATGGTGATGCATAGCAATGAGAGGGGAAGAGTGTTGTCCACGTACCCTTGTAGACCGTAAGCGGAAGCGTTATGACAACGCGATTGATGTAGTCGTACGTCTTCACGGTCTGACCGATCCTAGTACCGAAAGTACGGCACCTCCGCGATCTGCACACGTTCGGCTCGGTGACGTCCCACGAACTCTCGATCCAGCTGAGTGTCGAGGCAGAGCTTTGTCAGCACGATGGCGTGATGACAGTGATGATGAAGCTACCGGCGCATGGCTTCGCCTAAGCACTACGACGATATGACCGAGGTGGATTATGGTGGAGGGGGGCACCGCACACGGCTAAGGGATAAATGATCAACTTGTGTGTTCTAGGGTGCCCCCTGCCCCCGTATATAAAGGAGCAAGGGGGGAGGCCGGCCGGCCCTTGTGGCGCGCCTGGAGAGGAGGAGTCCTCCACCCAGTAGGAGTAGGACTCCCCTTTCCTAGTCCTACTAGGAGGAGGGAAGGAAGGAGGAGAAGGGAGAAGGAAAGGGGGGCGCCGCCCCCTTCCCTAGCCCAATTCGGACTAGAGGGGGAGGGGCGTGCGGCCTGCCCTGGCCGGCCCTCTCTCTCTCCACTAAGGCCCATGTGGCATGTTAGTTCCCCGAGGGGTTCCGGTAACCCTCCGGCACTCCGGTTTTCTCCTAAATCACCCAGAACACTTTCGGTGTCCGAATATAGCCGTCCAATATATCAATATTTATGTCTCGACCATTTCGAGACTCCTTGTCATGTCCATGATCATATCCGGGACTACAAACTACCTTCGGTACATCAAAACACATAAACTCATAATACTGATCGTCACCGAATGTTAAGCGTGCGGACCCTATAGGTTCGAGAACTATGTAGACATGACCGAGACACGTCTTCGGTCAATAACCAATAGCAGAACCTGGATTTTCATATTGGTTCCCACATATTCTACGAAGATCTTTATCGGTCAAACCGCATAACGATATACGTTGTTCCCCTTTTCATCGATATGGTACTTGCCTGAGATTCGATAGTCGGTATCTCAATACCTAGTTCAATTTCGTTACCGGCAAGTCTCTTTACTCATTCTATAATGCATCATCCCGTAACTAACTCATTAGTCACATTGCTTGCAAGTCTTATAGTGATGTGCATTACCGAGAGGGCCTAGAGATACCTCTCCGATACTCGGAGTGACAAATCCTAATCTTGATCTATGCCAACTCAACAAACACCATCAGAGACACCTATAGAGCATCTTTATAGTCACCCAGTTATGTTGTGACGTTTGATAGCACACTAAGTGTTCCTCCGGTATTCGGGGGTTGCATGATCTCATAGTCATAGGAACATGTATAAGTTATGGAGAAAGCAATAGAAACAAACTAAATGATCATCGTGCTAAGCTAACGGATGGGTCAAGTCAATCACATCATTCTCTAATGATGTGAACCTGTTAATCAAATGACAACTCATGCCTATGGTTAGGAAACATAACCATCATTGATTCAACGAGCTAGTCAAGTAGATGCATACTAGTGACATTCTGTTTGTCTATGTATTCACACATGTACTAAGTTTCCGGTTAGTACAATTATAGCATGAATAATAAACATTTATCATGATATAAGGAAATATAAATAAACAACTTTATTATTGCCTCTAGGGCATATTTCCTTCAGTCTCCCACTTGCACTAGAGTTAATAATCTAGATTACATTGTAATGATTCTACCACCCATGGAGTCTTGGTGTTGATCATGTTTTGCTCGTGAGAGAGGCTTAGTCAACGGGTCTGCAACATTCAGATCCATATGTATCTTGCAAATCTCTATGTCTCCCTCCTTGACTTGATCACGGATGGAATTGAAGTGTCTCTTGATGTGCTTGGTTCTCTTGTGAAATCTGGATTCCTTTGTGTCGGTGTCAAAACCGGCGGATCTCGGGTAGGGGGTCCTGAACTATGTGTCTAGGCCGGATGGTAACAGGAGGCAAGGGACACGAAGTTTTACCCAGGTTCGGGCCCTCTCGATGGAGGTAAAACCCTACGTCCTGCTTGATTAATATTGATGATATGGGTAGTACAAGAGTAGATCTACCACGAGATCGGAGAGGCTAAACCCTAGAAGCTAGCCTATGGTATGATTGTTGTTCTGTATGTTGTCCTACGGACTAAAACCCTCTGGTTTATATAGACACCGGAGAGGGTTAGGGTTACACAAAGTCGGTTACAATGGTAGGAGATCTGCATATCCATATCGCCAAGTTTGCCTTCCACGCCAAGGAAAGTCCATTCCGGACACGGGACGAAGTCTTCAATCTTGTATCTTCATAGCCCAGGAGTCCGGCTGAAGATATAGTCCGACCATCCGGACACCCCCTAATCCAGGACTCCCTCAGTAGCCCCTGAACCAGGCTTCAATGATGACGAGTCCGACGCGCGGTTTGTCTTCGGCATTGCAAGGCGGGTTCCTCCTCCAAGTACTTCATAGAAGATTTTGAACACAAAGATAGTGTCCGGCTCTGCAAAATAAGTTTCCACATATTGCCATAGAGAGAATAATATTTTCACAAATCTAATCTGCTGACGTATTCCGTAGTGTGACGCACCACGGCCAAGCCTTTATTCGAATCGTTTTATTATCCCACCTCAGCGCGTCATGCGAGGTGGTTTCCTTGGCACGTCTTGTCGAAACAGAGATCATGTCCCCTTATTTCGGGATTCTCATCAATACGGGTATGGGTAACCCAACCGCGCCACTGATTACGGCACTTGGGGATAAGCGAGTTTTACCAAGCTGGTGGGGACACATAGTTGCGTCCACCCATATAAGGGGATAAGGATCCACCTTTTCACCTACGCCTTCTTCCTCCTTTGCCTATCCATTCTTGCACACCCGAGCTCTAGCGCCCAAGTCCGCACTCCCCACCTCAACCTTCTCCAGCCATGTCCGGAGCGGGAGGCAAGTGGATGGTCTCCTCCGTTATGGAGGGACACATCAAAAGACTAAGGAAGGCCGGATACTTGTCTAACGACATCGCGCACCGGTTCCCTGAAGAGGGGCAGCTCGTCCCCACCCCTAGGCCCCATGAGAGGGTGGTGTTCCTCCCCCATTTCCTCCGCGGACTGGGCTTCCCTCTCCACCCATTTGTCCGGGGGATCATGTTCTACTATGGCCTGGATTTCCACGATCTGGCCCGGAACTCTGTCCTCAACATCTCGGCGTTTATCGTCGTGTGCGAGGCTTTCCTCCGCATCCGCCCCCATTTCGGCCTATGGCTCAAGACTTTCAACGTCAAGCCGAAGGTGGTGCGCGGCAACCAGGCGGAGTGCGGAGGCGCCATGGTGGGCAAGATGCCCAACGTCTTATGGCTCAAGGGCTCCTTTGTGGACACCCTGAAGGGGTGGCTATCGGGGTGGTTTTACATCACCGAGCCGCGCGACCCTGAATGGGTCGCAGCCCCTGAGTTCCGATCCGGACCCCCTACGCGGCTCACCTCTTGGAAGGAGACGGGCCTGTCGTGGGGTAAAAAATGAGAGCTGACCGGACTCCAAACATGCGTCCAAACCCTGGTGGACAAGAAGCTCAAACTTGTCAACGTAGTCTAAGTTATGCTCATCCGCCGGATCCTCCCATGTCAACAACGGGCTTTCAACCTGTGGGAGTTCGACCCGGCGTGGCACCGAACTCTGAGCAGGCTCTTCGACACGACGTACGAAGATGCCTGGAAGGTGCTTTTCAAGGGCGCCGAGGCCCCCGCATCCGCTACCGAGGATCGCGGATGCATTACGCAGCGTCACGCTCATGCGGTAAGCTGTTTTTACCTTTTACAGGGTATCAGTTTTTCATAGTTTGACTCCATGCGGGATCTAAGCTCCCTTACCTTTGACAGGATTGGCAGGAGACGTCCGGACAGATCAACTGTCCGGCTCCTTTGCCCGAAGGCCCAGCGGACGCTCGTTTGGCGAAGCTGCTGGTTCCGGCACCCCATGTGGTGCCGGAGAAGAAGGCCAAGAAGAAGGCCACGGGGACTCGAAAGAGTGCCCGGCGCCTGGAGGTGTCGGATCCCTCATCCGACGACTCCAAGACGCACTCCTCCCATGAAGACGAGGAGGAAGAAGAAGAGACTCCTCCCCCTCCAGCGGGGGAAGGGAAGAAAAGGAAGGCCGCCCCAACTGGGGAGGCCGAAGGGTCCAAGAAGGGGAAAACCCTTCCTCTGGACTACTCCACTGACGCCGACGACGTCGGAGAGGATTGGCCGCTCAGGGCCAAGCCCCTGGCTAAATCGTAAGTATCCGGATACCCGAGTAATTCATAGTATTCCTTTATTGCACAGCTTTCCCTTATGTCGAATATGTTTATGCAGCCCACCCAAAGACCGGCTCGACGCGTCGTCGAGCGGTTCACTGGACTCGTCGGATGTGAATTCGCTTCCGACGGCTTCCTCCCCCCGCCCTACGGACGACACCGAAGTGTTGTCCCAACAGGTTCCAATCCGGGAGGAGGTGGTCCTCGAGGCGCCGCAAGGCGACCTCCCGGACCCCAGGAGTGAAGGGGATAGAACCCCCCAGGGCTCCAAGTCCGGCCCTAGGCCGGACACCGCTCCGGAACCTTCAAAGGTTCCAGAGTCCGGCGGGGGACCTCCTTCCAAGAGGAGCAAGCCCACCGTGCCGGTGACCCCCGTCCAACCGGAGGCGCCGGACAATCTGTTGGAGGCGCTCCAAGGCGCCTCCATCAACAAGGAGCACCGCACCATTATGAGTGCGGTGGTCCAGAAGGTTCAGTCCGCCAAGAGCGGACTGACTGAAGCTTGTACTATCCTTTTAATAGGCTTTGAGGTAAGTAAAGAATGTGTAAATAATATTACCGCATAGACAGTAGCCCCTGATGCTCTGTTTGGCGTTCGGGAAGAAAAGCCGAATAGAGGATCAAATAAAATTCACAGGAGTCTAACAAATAGGAGTCAATATGCGTATGCAGGCTTCTCTGCTTGCGTCCGCCGCACTGACTGCAGAAGTGGACACGCTAAAGCAGAACTTCGAGTGGTCCGAGCAAGAGCTCGGGCATGCCAAGAAGCAGCTCGAGGACAATGAAGGTAAGAAATACCTTGTTTAAATATATATAAAAACGTGCAATTGCAAAAAATGACAGGATTATCATGGCTATTGTAGGGGCCACGTCTGAGGTGGCGACCCTTAAGCAAGCGCTGGTCGAGGCTGAGAAGAGGGCGGCCATGGAGCGCACCGAGCGGGAGAAGTACGAGGCCCAGGTTGGCAAGGTGCAGCAAGAGCTCCAGGTTCTCATGAAAAAACATGAGAGTTTGGAGCTTGACTCAAAGGCGCGAGCGTCCGAGCTCGTGACCCTCCAGGAGTTGGATGAGGTGAAGAAGATAGCGGCGGGTAAGGCATTCTTTATGCAAAGCAAACACATAAACATGAGTTACTCAATCCGGAGCTCTCCAGGAGCGTTCGCAGATCTTCCCCGGATTGTGTCCGATGCCGCCGCATTCTATCGAGCCGAGGAGGGCAGCTCGACAGAGAAGGTGTTCTGGTCTCAGTATGCTGAGGCCGGACACCCCGTGCCCCTGAGCGACCAGCTGAAGCAACTAGTCGAGCTCCACAAGGCGGCCGAACAGGCCATGAAGGGCCTCATAGTTCGGCTATGGCCTGGAGAGGCTCTTCCTGGGAGCTATTTCGGGTTGGTGCGGCGGCTGGTGGAGGCCTGTCCAAGGCTCGAAGTCATCAAGCGCTCCGTCTGCATTGAAGGTGCCCGTAGGGCCCTTGCTCGTGCTAAGGTGCACTGGGGCAAGCTGGATGCTGAGAAGCTTGTGAAGGACGGGCCACCGCCGGGGAAAGAGCATCGCAAGTCCGAGAATTATTATAAGGATGTTCTGAAGGGTGCCTGCCTTGTGGCGGATGAATGTTCTAGGGATGTAATTTTTGAGTGAAACTTGCTCGTTTTGTCCTATGCGCTGAAAACTTGTTCATATGCGCTAAGCAATGCTGTTGGAATTTAAAATATTACCTTATGTGCGGCTGTTTATCAATTATGAGAGATGGTGAGTCGTCGGCTTCTACCCCCGTGCCGCTAGTGCTGGGGTGTTCGGGGATAAACCTGAGCGCTCTTTTTCCCATGTTTGGGTCCTTCGAGGGTGGCGCTCAGCCCAATGAACAAGGCAATCGGACTATAATGCGTGAACACTCTCACTTAGCCATAGAATTCTATAATTTTAAATTTCTGCGAAGCCCCTGGTATTCGGAAGACCGAGTTCGGGGCGCTATCCATGCCTTGGCCGGACAGAGCCGACTCCTCGCTCTAAGCGGCATAAGTCTTTAGGGACTCAAAAAACCTCTCGAACAGCGACCAGCTCTCGCTTCATCATGACAGTCAGTTTTAGCTTTCTCCACTGAGGTGCTCGACCCAGCTCAACTGGGGCACAATCGCAGTGGTTCTCCTAGTGCTACCTTAGCCGATATAGCGGAACGTAAGGCACCAAAACATAGGAGCCGGGCAAACCCAACTATTGACCCAAGACATGATTCGGAGCCGATGCATATAATGCTATAAGTTCGGGGTGCCACACCTGTTAAAGTGTTCGGACTTCTCACACCATATTGAGGGGTACTAAAGCCCCTGGCGTATTGTGGCCGTACCAAAGTGTACGGGTGCAACATGTCATTAAGGAACATATATTAAAAAAAGGGTAATGCAAAAATAGACAAAAGCTATGCATTGTTTATTAAAAAGGGCTGCGATCAAAGCAGAACGATACAAATAATGCAATAAGCAAAACGTTGGACTATTTAACATGTCCGTTCAAGGGGCAGGCTGCGGAATGGTATGCGAAACAGGTATACTGCTCGTGATAGAGACCACCTGGGAGTTCCATAATGCGGCGTGGCTTGTCTGCTTTCCTGGTTCTTGCATCGTTTGTGCGGCAATTGAACTACCGAACAGGCCTTCCGAAGAATGGAGTCCTGAAAGTAAGAGAAAATTAAAAAATCGGCAGCCCCTGGTGCGGTTTAAGCTGTGTTTTGGGCGTGCCGTGATGGTGCCCCTCCCCATGTATCCATGGTATTTCTAGAGCATAGTTATGTATGCGAAGCACTGGCGTCGCCTTTTTGCGAGGGCTGGGGTTGGGGACGCATTGCTACGCCTGCTCGGATCGTGCCAGGCGGTCTTGTTGTAGGTTACTCCGGGCGCGCTTGACGGTGTCTGGTCGTTTAATGGCCGGACTGGAGAACTGCCTGGAGAGGCTGCTTTGTACTTCCGCTACAAGGGCCGCTGTTTGCTCCTCCGTTCGGAGGGAGCGTTCGGTGTTTCCATTGACCGTAATTACTCCTCGAGGGCCTGGCATTTTGAGCTTAAGGTATGCGTAGTGCGGTACCACATTGAACTTGGCGAATGCGGTTCGCCCGAGCAGTGCGTGATAGCCACTGCGGAATGGGACTATGTCAAAGATTAACTCCTCGCTTCGGAAATTATCCGGAGATCCGAAGACCACTTCAAGTGTGACTGAGCCTGTATAGTTGGCCTCTACACCTGGTATTACGCCTTTAAAGGTCGTTTTGGTGGGCTTAATCCTCGAGGGATCTATGCCCATTTTCCGCAAACTATCCTGGTAAAGCAGGTTCAGGCTGCTGCCGCCGTCCATAAGGACTCTAGTGAGATGAAATCCGTCAATAATTGGGTCTAGAACCAATGCGGCGAATCCGCCATGACGGATGCTAGTGGGGTGGTCCCTTCGATCAAAGGTGATCGGGCAGGAGGACCATGGGTTGAACTTTGGGGCGACTGGCACTATCGCGTATACGTCCCCTAACGCGCGCTTCCGCTCCCTCTTGGGGATGTGGGTTGCGTATATCATGTTCACCGTCCGCACTTGTGGGGGAAATCCCTTCTGTCCACTGTTGTTCGGCGGACGCGGCTCCTCATCATCATCGCTATGCGGCCCCTTGTCTGTATTTTCGGTATTTAACTTGCCTGCCTGCTTGAACACCCAACAATCCCTGTTGGTGTGATTGGCCGGCTTTTTGGGGGTGCCATGTATTTGGCACAAGCGGTCGAGTATTCGGTCCAAACTGGACGGGCCCCTAGGATTTCTTTTGAATGGCTTTTTCCATTGACCGGATTTATAGCCTCTGAATCCGGCATTAACTGCCGTATCCTCAGCATTGTCGTCGTTAGTGCGGTGCTTCTGCTTGTTGCGACGCGACCTGCCACTATTGTCCCTGGTATCCGAATTACCAGGGTTCTTGGTCATATTGTTGCTACGAGCAAGCCAGCTGTCTTCTCCCGTGCAAAAGCGGATCATGAGTGTCGTGAGTGCTGCCATAGATTTCGGCTTTTCCTGTCCAAGGTGCCGGGCAAGCCACTCGTCACGGATATTGTGCTTGAAGGCTGCTAGGGCCTCAGTGTCCGGACAGTCGACTATTTGATTTTTCTTTGTTAGGAACCGTGTCCAGAATTGCCTCGCCGATTCCTCTGGCTGCTGAATTACGTGGCTTAGGTCATCGGCGTCTGGGGGTCACACATAAGTGCCCTGGAAATTGTCGAGGAATGCAGCCTCCAGGTCCTCCCAACAACTGATTGATCCTGTTGGCAAGCTGTTAAGCCAATGCCGAGCTGGTCCTTTAAGCTTGAGTGGGAGGTATTTGATGGCGTGGAAATCATCGCCACGGGCCATGTGGATATGAAGGAGATAATCCTCGATCCATACCGCAGGATCTGTTGTGCCATCATATGATTCGACGTTTACGGGTTTGAAACCCTCGGGGATTTGATGATCCATTATTTCGTCTGTGAAGCATAGTGGGTGTGCGGCGCCTCTGTACTAGGCTATATCACGACGTAGCTCCAATGAGCTTTGTCTACTGTGTTCGGCCCTGCCGAATTTGTGGCCGGAGTGACAGTTACCGTCTTGAGTCGTGGGGCGCCCACGCGATCCGTAGATCGATCTTGTTTGCCTTGCCTTGTCCTCCAACATATATCGCAGGTCTGGCGCATTTTCCCGTGCCTTGGTACGGGGTGCGGCTTGAGTGGAGGGCCGAGAGGCCTCTCTGTCACGGCCACGAGGTGGCCGATCGGCCGTATCGAGTGTTGGTGATGTAGGTTTAAGTGCTTCCTCCTCTAATCGGGGTAGCAACCTGCGCTTTGGGTAGCTCTTGGAGGGGCGTTCGAGTTTATGCTCTTCGGCCGCAAGGACTTCAGTCCATCTGTCAACTAGCAAATCTTGATCAGCTCTAAGTTGTTGCTATTTTTTCTTGAGGCTTCTTGCCGTGGCCATAAGCCTGCGTTGAAAACGCTCTTGCTCGTCGGGATCCTCTAACACGACGAATTCGTCGTCGTCGAGGCTTGCCTCGTCTTCGGAGGGAGGCATATGATTATCGTCCTTGACCTCTCTGTCTGCCGCTCTCTCAAGAGGGCTGGTTTCTCCATCCTCCTGTGCTGAATCTTGTTGGAGGGGGTTTTCTTCGGCACTCTCCGGAGTATTATTATCTCCCGTGCTTGAATCACCGTATTTGTTTTGGCGGGATTTTGAGCGGCGCCGCTGACGCCGGCGCTTAGGCTGTTTCTTGGAGGGGTCATCCTCCGCTGTTCCATCGCCATCTCCTTCTTTTGGGGTGTCCACCATGTATATGTCATATGACGAGGTGGCTTTCCAGGGCCCGATAGGCGCTGGTTCTTCATCGTCTCCTTCATCGGCGTCCATACCGTCGATGTCTTCGGAGTCGAAGTCGAGCATGTCGGTTAAATCGTCGACAGTGGCTACAAAGTGGGTGGTGGGTGGGCTTTGAATTCCTTCATCGTCCGTATCCCAACCTTGCTGATCGTAGTCCGGCCAGGGCTCTCCTGATAAAGAGAGAGACTTTAGTGTCTTCAGAATATCGCCGAAAGGCGAGTGCTGGAAGATGTCCGCGGCAGTAAACTCCATGATCGGTGCCCAATCGGATTCGATCAGCAGGGGCGCGGAGGGTTCGGAGTCCGGAGAGGAGTACGGGTCCTTGGAGTCACGAGTCTCGCAGAGTGCGGGGCTGGTGTTCGGCTCGATCGCCGTTGGGATCGCAGCCCCTGAGGCGGCGTCCAACCACCCATCCTCGATCGGCGCAGTTGGCTCCAAATTAAGGGTCGAAGCCGATGCGAGTGCGGCCTCCAGGGCACTGTTCGGCGGCACAGCTAGATCATGCTCGTCGTGACAGTGCGGCGCGCTCGGCAGTGGCTCGAATCCGTCGAAGATCAAGTCCCCGCGGATGTCAGCCGTGTATTTTAAGCTTCCAAATCTAACCTGACGGCCAGGGGCATAGCTTTCGATCTGCTCTAGATGGCCAAGTGAATTGGCCTGCAGTGCGAAGCCGCCGAAGACGAAGATCTGTCCGGGGAGAAGGTCTCACCCTGGACTGCATCGCTATTGATGATCGTAGGAGCCATCGAGCCTGACGGCGACGACACAGAGGAACTCTCAATGAAAGCACCAATGTCGGTGTCAAAACCGGCGGATCTCGGGTAGGGGGTCCCGAACTATGCGTCTAGGCCGGATGGTAACAGGAGGCAAGGGACACGAAGTTTTACCCAGGTTCGGGCCCTCTCGATGGAGGTAAAACTCTACGTCCTGCTTGATTAATATTGATGATATGGGTAGTACAAGAGTAGATCAACCACGAGATCGGAGAGGCTAAACCCTAGAAGCTAGCCTATGGTATGATTGTTGTTCTGTATGTTGTCCTACGGACTAAAACCCTCCGGTTTATATAGACACCGGAGAGGGTTAGGGTTACACAAAGTCGGTTACAATGGTAGGAGATCTGCATATCCGTATCGCCAAGCTTGCGTTCCACGCCAAGGAAAGTCCCTTCCGGACACGGGACGAAGTCTTCAATCTTGTATCTTCATAGCCCAGGAGTCCGGCTGAAGATATAGTCCGGCTGAAAATATAAATAAACAACTTTATTATTGCCTCTAGGGCATATTTCCTTCAGTCTCCCACTTGCACTAGAGTCAATAATCTAGACTACATTGTAATGATTCTAACACCCATGGAGTCTTGGTGTTGATCATGTTTTGCTCGTGAGAGAGGCTTAGTCAATGGGTCTGCAACATTCAGATCCATATGTATCTTGCAAATCTCTATGTCTCCCTCCTTGACTTGATCACGGATGGAATTGAAGTGTCTCTTGATGTGCTTGGTTCTCTTGTGAAATCTGGATTCCTTTGCCAAGGCAATTGCACCAGTATTGTCACAAAAGATTTTCATTGGACCCGATGCACTAGGTATGACACCTAGATCGGATATGAACTCCTTCATCCAGACTCCTTCATTTGCTGCTTCTGAAGCAGCTATGTACTCTGCTTCACACGTATATCCCGCCACGACGCTCTGCTTGGAACTGCACCAACTGATAGCTCCACCATTTAATAAAAACACGTATCCAGTTTGTGACTTAGAGTCATCTGGATCAGTGTCAAAGCTTGCATCGACGTAACCGTTTACGATGAGCTCTTTGTCACCTCCATATAGGAGAAACATATCCTTAGTCCTTTTCAGGTATTTCAGGATGTTCTTGACCGCTGTCCAGTGATCCACTCCTGGATTACTTTGGTACCTCCCTGCTAAACTAATAGCAAGGCACACATCAGGTATGGTACACAGCATTGCATACATGATAGAACCTATGGCTGAAGCATAGGGAATGACTTTCATTTTCTCTCTATCTTCTGCAGTGGTCGGGCATTGAGTCTGACTCAACTTCACACCTTGTAACATAGGCAAGAACACTTTCTTTGCCTGATCCATTTTGAACTTCTTCAAAACTTTATCAAGGTATGTGCTTTGTGAAAGTCCAATTAGGCGTCTTGATCTATCTCTATAGATCTTGATGCCCAATATATAAGCAGCTTCACTGAGGTCTTTCATTAAAAAATTCTTATTCAAGTATCCTTTTATGCTATTCAGAAATTCAGTATCATTTCCGATCAACAATATGTCATCTACATATAATATCAGAAATGCTATAGAGCTCCCACTCACTTTCTTGTAAATACAGGCTTCTCCAAAAGTCTGTATAAAACCATATGCTTTGATCACACTATCAAAGCGTATATTCCAACTCCGAGAGGCTTGCACCAGTCCATAAATGGATCGCTGGAGCTTGCACACTTTGTTAGCACCTTTTGGATTGACAAAACCTTCTGGTTGCATCATATACAACTCTTCTTTAAGATATCTGTTAAGGAATGCAGTTTTGACATCCATTTGCTAAATTTCATAATCATAAAATGTGGCAATTGCTAACATGATTCGGACGGACTTAAGCATCGCTACAGGTGAGAAGGTCTCATCGTATTCAACTCCTTGAACTTGTCGAAAACCTTTTGCAACAAGTCGAGCTTTGTAGACAGTAACGTTATCGTCAGTATCAGTCTTCTTCTTGAAGATCCATTTATTCTCTATGGCCTGCCGATCAACGGGCAAGTCAACCAAAGTCCACACTTTGTTCTCATACATGGATCCCATCTCAGATTTCATGGCCTCAAGCCATTTTGCAGAATCTGGGCTCATCATCGCTTCCTCATAGTTCGTAGGTTCGTCATGGTCAAGTAACATGACCTCCAGAATAGGATTACCGTACCACTTTGGTGCAGATCTTACTCTGGTTGACCTACGAGGTTCGGTAGTAACTTGATCAGAAGTTTCATGATCATCATCATTAACTTCCTCACTTACTGGTGTAGGAATCACTGGAACTGATTTCAGTGATGAACTACTTTCCAATAAGGGAGCAGGTACAATTACCTCATCAAGTTCTACTTTCCTCCCACTCACTTCTTTCGAGAGAAACTCCTTCTCTAGAAAGGATCCATTCTTAGCAACGAATATCTTGCCTTCGGATCTGTGATAGAAGGTGTACCCAACAGTCTCCTTTGGGTATCCTATCAAGACACATTTTCTCTGATTTGGGTTCAAGCTTATCAGGTTGAAGCTTTTTCACATAAGCATCGCAGCCCCAAACTTTAAGAAATGACAACTTGGGTTTCTTGCCAAACCATAGTTCATAAGGTGTTGTCTCAACGGATTTAGATGGTGCCCTATTTAACATGAATGCAACCGTATTGAAAGCATAAACCCAAAACGATAGTGGTAAATCAGTAAGAGACATCATAGATCGCACCATATCTAGTAAAGTACAATTACGACATTCAGGCACACCATTACACTGTGGTGTTCCGGGTGGCGTGAGTTGCGAAACTATTCCGCATTGTTTCAAATGAAGACCAAACTCGTAACTCAAATATTCTTCTCCACGATCAGATCATAGAAACTTTATTTTCTTGTTATGATGATTTTCCACTTCACTCTGAAATTCTTTGAACATTTCAAATGTTTCAGACTTATGTTTCATTAAGTAGATATACCCATATCTGCTCAAATCATCTGTGAAGGTGAGAAAGTAACGATATCCGCCGCGAGCCTCAATGTTCATTGGACCACATACATCAGTATGTATGATTTCCAATAACTCTGTTGCTCGCTCTATTGTTCCGGAGAATGGAGTTTTAGTCATCTTGCCCATGAGGCATGGTTCGCAAGTACCAAGTGATTCATAATCAAGTGATTCCACAAGTCCATCAGAATGGAGTTTCTTCATGTGCTTTACACCAATATGACCCAAATGGCAGTGCCACAAATAAGTTGCACTATCATTATGAACCCTGCATCTTTTGGCTTCAATACTATCAACATGTGTATCACTACTATCAAGATTTAGTAAAAATAGACCACTCATCAAGGGTGCATGACCATAAAAGATATTACTCATATAAATAGAACAACCACTATTCTCTGATTTAAATGAATAACCGTCTCGCATCAAACAAGATCCAGATATAATGTTCATGCTCAGCGCTGGCACCAAATAACAATTATTTAGGCCTAAAACTAATCCCGAAGGTAGATGTAGAGGTAGCGTGCCGACGGCGATCACATCGACTTTGGAACCATTTCCCATGCGCATCGTCACCTCGTCCTTAGCCAATCTTCGCTTAATCCGTAGCCCATGTTTCGAGTTGCAAATATTAGCAACAGAACCAGTATCAAATACCCAGGCACTACTGCGAGCATTAGTAAGGTACACATCAATAACATGCATATCAAATATACCTTTCACTTTGTCATCCTTCTTCTCCGGCAAATACTTGGGGTAGTTCCGCTTCCAGTCTCAGGCTTTGTCATCCTTTGTAGTAGAAGCACCCAGTCTCAGGCTTAGGTCCAGACTTGGGTTTCTTCACTTGAGCAGCAACTGGCTTGCTGTTCTTTTTGAAGTTCCCCTTCTTCCCTTTACCCTTTTTCTTGAAACTGGTGGTCTTGTTGACCATCAACACTTGATGCTCCTTCTTGATTTCTAGCTCCGTAGCCTTTAGCATCGCGAAGAGCTCAGGAATCGTCTTATCCATCCCTTGCATATTATAGTTCATCACGAAGCTCTTGTAGCTTGGTGGCAGTGATTGAAGAACTCTGTCAATGACACTATCATTAGGAAGATTAACTCCCAGCTGAGTCAAGTGGTTGTGGTACCCAGACATTCTAAGTATATGTTCACTGACAGAACTATTCTCCTCCATTTTGCAGCTATTGAACTTATTAGAGACTTCATATCTCTCAATCTGGGCATTTGCTTGAAATATTAAATTCAACTCCTGGAACATCTCATATGCTCCATGACATTCAAAACGTCATTGAAGTCCCGGTTCTAAGCCGTAAAGCTTGGCAGACTGAACTATCGAGTAGTCATCAGCTTTGCTATGCCAGGTGTTCACAACATCTGGCGTTGCTCCTGCAGCGGGTTTGTCACCTAGCGGTGCTTCCAGGACGTAATTCTTCTATGCAGCAATGAGGATAATCCTCAAGTTACGTACCCAGTCCGTGTAGTTGCTACCATCATATTTCAACTTAGCCTTCTCTAGGAACGCATTAAAATTCAACGGAACAACAGCAAGGGCCATCTATCTACAATAGCATAGACATGCAAAATACTATCAAGTACTAAGTTCATCTTTCAAATTAAAGTTCAATTAATCAAATTACTTAAGAACTTCCACTTAGATAGACATCTCTCTAATCTTCTAAGTGATCACGTGATCCATATCAACTAAACCATCTCCGATCATCACATGAGATGGAGTAGTTTTCAATGGTGAACATCACTATGTTGATCATATCTACTATATGATTCATGCTCGACCTTTCGGTCTCAGTGTTCCGAGGCCATATCTGCATATGCTAGGCTCGTCAAGTTTAACCCGAGTATTCTACGTGTGCAAAACTGGCTTGCACCCGTTGTATGTGAACGTAGAGCTTATCACACCCGATCATCACGTGGTGTCTCAGCACGACGAACTGTAGCAACGATGCATACTCAGGGAGAACACTTATACCTTGAAATTTAGTGAGAGATCATCTTATAATGCTACCGCCGAACTAAGCAAAATAAGATGCATAAAGGATAAACATCACATGCAATCAATATAAGTGATATGATATGCCCATCATCATCTTGTGCCTTTGATCTCCATCTCCAAAGCACCGTCGTGATCACCATCGTCACCGGCTTGACACCTTGATCTCCATCGAAGCATTGTTGTCGTCTCGCCAACTATTGCATCTACGTCTATCGCTACCGCTTAGTGATAAAGTAAAGCAATTACATGGCGATTGCATTTCATACAATAAAGCGACAACCATATGGCCAGGGGCGGAGCTACGTGAGGGCCAAACTGGGCCCTGGCTCGCCCAGCCCAAGAGAAAATAGGGAAGGAAGACAGAAAAACTGGGCCTAAAACTCAAGTGTTAAGTGTAGTTTCTGTGTCTGGCCCGCCCAACAATTGGCCCATAGCTCCGCCGCTGCATATGGCTCCTGCCAGCTGCCGATAATTGTGTTACAAAACATGGTCATCTCATACAATAAAATTTAGCATCATGTCTTGATCATATCACAACATAACATGCCCTGCAAAAACAAGTTAGTCGTCATCTACTTTGTTGTTGCAATTTTTACGTGGCTCCTACGGGCTGAGCAAGAACCGTTCTTACCTACACATCAAAAACCACAACGCAGTATAGTGATTGCTTTTTGATCTTCAGAAAGAACTCTGTTCATTGAATTCGATTCAACTAAAGTTGGAGAAACTGACACCCACCAGCCACCCGTGTGCGGAGCACATTGGTAGAACCAGTCTTGCGTAAGCGTACGCATAATGTTGGTCTGGGCCGCTTCATCCAACAATACCGCTGAATCAAGAATCAACTAGTGATGGCAAGCAATATGTATATACCCACGCCCACAACTCCTTTGTGTTCTACTCGTGCATATAACATCTACGCATAGACCTAGCTCAGATGCCACTGTTGGGGAACGCAGTAATTTCAGAAAAAAAATCTTACGCACACGCAAGATCTATCATGGTGATGTATAGCAACGAGAGGGGAAGAGTGTTGTCCACGTACCCTCATAGACCTTAAGCAGAAGCATTATGACAACGCGGTTGATGTAGTCGTACGTGTTCACAATCCGACTGATCCTAGTACCGAAAGTATGGCACCCCCGCAATCTGCACATGTTCGGCTCGGTGACGTCCCACGAACTCTCGATCCAGCTGAGTGTCGAGGGAGAGCTTCGTCAGCACGACGGCGTGATGGCGGTGATGATGAAGCTACCGGCGCAGGGCTTCGCCTAAGCATTACGACGATATGACCGAGGTGGATTATGGTGGAGGGGGGGCACCGCACACGGCTAAGGGATCAATGATCAACTTGTGTGTTCTAGGGTGCCCCCTGCCCCCGTATATAAAGGAGCAAGGGGGAGGCCGGCCGGCCCTTGTGGTGCGCATTTCCTAGTCCTACTAGGAGTAGGACTCCCCTTTCCTAGTCCTACTAGGAGGGGGAAAGGAAGGAGGAGAAGGGAGAAGGAAAGGGGGGGCGCCGCCCCCCTTCCCTAGCCCAATTCGGACTAGAGGGGGAGGGGCGTGCGGCCTGCCCTGGCCGGCCCTCTCTCTCTCCACTAAGGCCCATGTGGCACGTTAGTTCCTCGAGGGGTTCCGGTAACCCTCCGGCACTCCGGTTTTCTCCTAAATCACCCGGAACACTTCTGGTGTCCGAATATAGCCGTCCAATATATCAATCTTTATGTCTTGACCATTTCGAGACTCCTCGTCATGTCCCTGATCATATCCGGGACTACGAACTACCTTCGGTACATCAAAACACATAAACTCATAATACCGATCGTCACCAAATGTTAAGCATGCGGACCCTATAGGTTCGAGAACTATGTAGACATGACCGAGACACGTCTTCGGTCAATAACCAATAGCGGAACCTGGATTTTCATATTGGCTCCCACATATTCTACGAAGATCTTTATCGGTCAAACCGCATAACGATATACGTTGTTTCCTTTGTCATCGGTATGGTCCTTGCCCGAGATTCGATCGTCGGTATCTCAATACCTAGTTCAATCTCGTTACCGGCAAGTCTCTTTACTCGTTCTGTAATGCATCATCCCGTAACTAACTCATTAGTCACATTGCTTGCAAGGCTTATAGTGATGTGCATTATCGAGAGGGCCCAGAGATACATCCCCGATACTTGGAGTGACAAATCCTAATCTTAATCTATGCCAACTCAACAAACACCATCGGAGACACCTGTAGAGCATCTTTATAGTCACCCAGTTACGTTGTGACGTTTGATAGCACACTAAGTGTTCCTCCGGTATTTGGGGGTTGCATGATCTCATAGTCATAGGAACATGTATAAGTTATGGAGAAAGCAATAGCAACAAACTAAACGATCATCGTGCTAAGCTAACGGATGGGTCAAGTCAATCACATAATTCTCTAATGATGTGATCCCGTTAATCAAATGACAAGTCATGTCTATGGTTAGGAAACATAACCATCATTGATTCAACGAGCTAGTCAAGTAGAGACATACTAGTGACATTCTGTTTATCTATGTATTCACACATGTACTAAGTTTCCGGTTAATACAATTCTAGCATGAATAATAAACATTTATCATGATATAAGGAAATATAAATAAACAACTTTATTATTGCCTCTAGGGCATATTTCCTTCAGAAGTGTCATGTAGTCGACGTTCACATAATACCACTAGAGGAAGAACAACATACATATCATCAAAATATTGAAAGAATACCAACTTCACATGATTATTTATAACAAGACTTCTCCCATGTCCTCAAGAACAAGAGTAACTACTCGCAAATCATATTCATGTTGAAGATCATATGTGTATTGAATATGCTTAAGGATCTAAACATATAATCTTCCACCAAATAAATCAACTAGCATCAACTACAAGATGTAATCAACACTACTAGCAACCCACACGTACCAATCTAAGGTTTTGGGACAAAGATTGAATACAAGAGATGAACTAGGGTTTGAGATGAGATGGTGTTGGTGAAGATGTTGATGAAGATTGGTCCTCCCATGATAAGAGGATCATTGCTGATGTCGATGGCTTCGATTTTCCCCTCCCGAAGGGAAGTATTCCCGGCGAAATTGCTCCGCTGGAGAGCAGAAGTGCTTCTGCCAAGGTTCCGCCTCGAAATGGCGGCGCTTCGTCCCGAAAGTCTCTCCATTATTTTTCTCTAGGGAAAAACTCTTCATATAGCAGAAGATGGGCACCGGAGGCCAGCTGTGGGCCCCACAAGGCATCAGGGCGCACCCTATTGACTTGTGAGCAGCAGGTGGCCCCTCTCTGGTATTTTTTTGTTTCAATATTTTTTATATATTCAATAAAAAGTCTGCATGAAGTTTCAGGTGATTTGGAGCTCCGTAGAATAGCTATCTCCGTTGTAGCTCTTTTAGGTTCCGAATTCCAGCTGCTGGCAATCTCCTTTTCCATGCAAATCATGCAAATTAAGTGATAAAATGCATTAGAATTGCATCATAAAGTGAAGAAATGACCAAAAACATTATAAAAGACAGTAGGAAAACATTGCAAAATGGACATATCAAGCACTGGCTCGTGGGGGAGCAAATTGGCGGCACCGCTCATGTCCTCCCGCACGGCCCTGGACATCCACCGCGAGTGATGGTGGCTCCGCGTCCAGCAGGCGAAGAAAAGAAGGTATGTTCGCGGAGGTCGACGCGGCGGCGGAGGAATTTGATGACGGCACAAACGACGCCGCCTGCTCTGCGTCGACCGCGCGCCACCGACACAACGACGAGGCCGACATGTCCATGGTCACCACAGATAGCGAGTAAGAGTAGAACGGGTGAGGCTGCCGCCGCTTGGGTCCCAGGAAGGCCATCGCCACCATCTTGCCTAGCCTTATAATCGGTGAGCTTGCCCACTTCGCGGAGGCAAAGACCACTATTCTTTCTCTCGTGCTGAAGCTAAACTTGGTGGGCTCATCGCTGACTGGTGAGATTGCCCGCTTTTGCAGAGGCAGAGGCTATTCTTTTCTTCCTGCTGAAACTCCAGTTCCAGGCATCATGGCCAGCCGACGAGCTTGCTGCCAGACATGAGGAAGACATATCATGGGAAACAGGCACAGGCGATTATTTAGACGAGGTTAGAATAGTGTTTAATTGAAATATGTCAAAGATGTAATGAATGTGCTCCAGTTTAGATGAAAATCATTCGGTTTTGTGTAAAAATTATCTAAGTCTGAATAAAACTTGTCCAATTTATTTAAATTTGCATCGAATGTGATCAAACATTTGCGGCTAGTTTTGAATGACAGGCTTCCGTATCAGTGTCCGGACCCATGTCGACACCTTTCCCACGATGACGTTCGGTCATATTTCATGGTACTCCTCGGCCAACTTGTCAATCTTGTCCCCCATGGTGCCCATCTGCTGCTGGACGCCCTCCTCCTTCATGCCACTGTTTCTTTCCTCCATGGCGCCCATCTTCTTCTCCATGGCGCCCATCTGCTGCTGGACGCCCTCCTCCATTCCTATCTGCTACTGGACGACCTGATCCTCCATGACGCCCATCTGCTGCTGGACGCCCTCCTCCATTCCTATCTGCTGCTGGACGATCTGATCCTCCATGACGCCCATCTTCTTCTCCATGGCGCCCTTCCCCTTGATGCAGATCTTCTCCGTGGCGCCGGTCTCCGGCTCAGCTTCCATGGCGCCCGCATCCTCCCTCATCTCCATGGAACCAATCTGGAAACATTCTCCTTTCATGTTGAACAACCTGTTTTTTTTCTCTCCTACCCCGCTCAACCTTTTGCCATGGCTTATAAAAGGATGGAAAGAACATTATCCACAGCGTGCAGATTTTGTTTCACACTTGAGAAAGGAAAAACGGGAGGGGGAGGGGTTTCCATGGGGGAGAACGAGGGAATCGAGGAGGAAGAGAACGCTCGTGAACAAGGCTAGGAGAGGTTCGAAGAGAATTTAATGTTCCACGCATAAAGGTTTTGGGAAAATCTGGTTTTCATAAGGTGACTTAAGCACATGAACGGAGGATGTAAGTGAAACATGTTTCATGCCACATTTGTTTAAGCAGCCCTACACCATGTGTAGTGGCATTATTTGACCGTTCCGGAGCTCGGAACTCACCAAACCACCAACAAGTCAAGAACATCCGTCCCCTTGAATCCAGGGCCACGCCGATTCCGGGACAAGAATTTACCACCTCACGTCGCATTTCCTTTTCTCCTCGTGCTCGCTCGCTCGCCCGCTCGGCCCCTCAAGTATACACTTGTCTAGCCTTCCACACGCTAGACAACAAACGCGAACCCGCGCCTCCCCCTCTGCTCTGCCTGCGCCCGCCCGCCCGCTCACAGGCGCTGCCAGGCAGTGCCATTACTGCCCCCACCCGTCTCTCCGGGCCCGAGCACGCCAGGGACACCGGATTCCTCGTCATGGCCGGTGACCGCCGCGGCGGCTCGCCCACGGCGGAGCGCCGGCGGGGGATCCGGCGCCTCCTGCTGCCCCGCGGGGAGGCCTCCTCCTCCTCGTCGTCCTCGGTGCCGTTGCCTCCCCCGGCCGCGGCCGAGGTAGGGCGGAGGAAGGGCTTCGCCGCCGCGGCGCTGCGCGGGCTGGGCTGCACGTCGGCCGCGGCCTCGCAGGCGTACGCGCCAGGGGCGGGCTCCGCGGCTGCGGCGGCCGTGCGGTCCTCGGCCGACTGGCACGGGCGAAGGAAGAAAGGGAAGGACAAGAGGAAGGAGAGGGGAGGGGGAGGGGGAGGTGGAGGCGGCCTTGTGGGCGGAGGGATCGGCGGCGACGTGTGGTGCGCCCCGGGGATACCGTTCGCCGCGGAGGCGTCGTCCGTGGACTGCGTGGTGGCGCGCCACCAGATGCTGGGGAGGGGCCGCGGCGGCGACGCCGAGAGGCCGCACAGAGAGGTGAGTGGCAGATGCTTCCTGGCTTGTTTGGATCTGCTCGCGCTCACGGCTTGTCCATTTCGCAGGATTGCTTGTTGTTCTTGCTGGTTAGTTATTCTCAGTTTTCTTAGCACCATTTCTCATGTGTGTCTGTTTTTGTGCTTTTTTTGAACTCGTTTTTTGTCTGTTGCTGAAAAGAAAGCGTGTGTTCTCCTCCAAGCATTCAGATTTTCTGGTGGCTGTTCTGCTCCGAAATCTTCCATTTCAATTTCACATTTGCGCCCTTAAATGCAATGTTCTGTTTAAGCATCTGAAACAGTGCTCCACGACCACGTTTGATGCCACCGAATTCTCCGTATGCAAGTGGGATGAATGAATCTCTCGCCATGTTCTGCCAGCCAGCTGACGCTGCGTTTCTCATGTGACATCCATCCACAGCGGCCCTGCCTGTCCCGGAGGGCGAGCATGCAGGAGCAGATGTCCTCGTCCTTCATGGAGTCGCCGCCGCCGCCGCCGCCGCTGCATCACTTGGACGGCCCCTTCTTCGGCGCCGACCTGCTCCCCTCCGCGCGCCTCCGCCGGATGCGCGGCTACCGCCCCTCCCCCGGCGGCCTCGAAGAAGAGGTACGATACAGCACACCAGCCTCAGCACCAGTACTAAATACAGCACACCAGCCTCAGTACCAGTATCGCCTTGCGTTTGCTTGCACGCTTGACCCGCATCTAATGCCTTCCCCGCCTCGGCGTCCAGCGGTCGGTGCGCGATTACGTTGCCATAAGATTCCCGTGCGTATGATAATGCTACTACTAGTCTAGCCAGGGTTGTCATTGTGTGTGATCTGACAATGTTCGTGCCTGTAACCCCTGGGCGTTGGAGGTGGTTGACTTGCTTCTTTCGTGCGCTAAACGTGACGTGAGACCGTGGCCTTCTCGTTGGTTAACTAACGAACCCATGATTAAGCGGCTCCGGCCACGGAGCTCCGCTGCGCTGTGTGGCCATGGAGAGAGACCTGTCGACCATGGCATGCAGATGCAGACTACCAAGTGCAAATGCTAGAGACACACTTGCGCTCAACCATGGCCACGCTGATGATGGTGACATGGTCGGTCAAATGGTGTTCAAACTATGCTGTTTCGGAACTCTGGGGAAGGGGCGTGGTGGATGTGGAACACCTGAGCATGACAACCCATAATGTGACTTTATTTTCATTCATTCTCTTTTCGGCATGCTGTTCTAGCGGATCGTACAGTAGGTGGGGAATGGGGATGGGCATTCTGGTGGGTGAATGATGGCTTTCAGACTTTGCCTCGGCGGTGCCCAGCTCGTCTGCCTGACTCGACTGGTCTTTTGCTGCTCAGGGGGGCCGGGCACCCTCATGATTTGCCTGTTGCTTCAGTCATAATCAGATCTCATGTTGTGGCCATTCCTTGTGTATTTCGTGATCACCTGGCTGGTGAGGGCTCTTATCTTATTGTTGGATGTGAAGATCCACCGGCGTTTCTTGTCCCTGTAGGCAACTATCAAAGATACGCAGAATGCAGAAAGTGGGTGGGGCAATTTAACATGCTTAGGGCAGGTGACATTTCCTAATTGGTTGGTTGGAGGAAACCTCTTTCTTGGTCTTGCCACTGACCCATGGGTCTAAGCGTGATACTAACTGAGAAATGAGCTACCCATTTGCATGCTACCTGAAGTATAACCTTTATAACCTTGTTGCATGTATTTTGGAGAGAAAATCGTAGAAAAATACACGATAAAGATAAAAGTATGAAATAATCGACATGTTATCCATGGGCCTGAAAGT
Source organism: Triticum urartu (assembly GCF_003073215.2). Lineage (NCBI taxonomy): Eukaryota > Viridiplantae > Streptophyta > Magnoliopsida > Poales > Poaceae > Triticum > Triticum urartu. The sequence continues at coordinate 485,467,573 of NC_053024.1, forward strand.
ACCAATTTGTAGTAAGCCATATCATGTTGATAATGCTCACTTCTTTATTCTTTCATGCTTGTTACCATAAATTGAACATTTTTAATGGAAGCATGCCCATCATCTAAGGTCATGGGTGTGCAGTGATTTCTGTCTAATGAAATGCAAGCAGGCTATGTCAGTTTCGAATGCTTACCTTTCTCATATGTATGGCAGATCATGATGTTTCAGACAAGAGTGTTGTTGGGAGGAATGAATGTGTATGATCGGTACCAGGATTGGCGCCTCGATGTCGACAACATGACTTATGAGGTCTGTCTTCCTCCCCCCCTCCCGTGTTCTGTAACAACACTTGGCATCATCATCGTGATGAACCAACTTCGTCTTAACAGGAGTTGCTTGAGCTTGGAGAAAGAATAGGACATGTCAACACAGGGCTACGCGAGGATGAGATAGTTCGCAACCTTAGGAAGGTCAAGCCTGATTCGTCATTCCAGTTTCCGACGGAAGTGGAGAAGAAATGCAGTATTTGTCAAGTACGCTCTCGCAGTTCCCGCTGCTTCTCTTTATATACATCGTTTGTGCAAGTGTTTAAACCGGGTCTGTCTATTCTGATGGATGTTGCAGGAAGAGTTTGAAGCAAATGACGAGATGGGGAGGCTGGGCTGCGGCCACAGCTACCATGTTTACTGCATCAAGCAGTGGCTTTCTCAGAAGAACGTTTGCCCGGTTTGCAAGACCGCTGTCACCAAGACTTGAACAAGTCCCGACCCCGGGCTACACCTATTGTGTACCTGGGTGGACCTAAAATGAAAAGTTTCACTTTGTTGCGTCTTGTACAGTCCGTTACATGTATTATTATTGTCTAAACACATCGTCCATTCTTTTGCATTTCCAGATAGAAATGCCATATTGCGGCCATCTTTTATCAAACATATGGGTTCTGATGCGCTCCTTTAAGATGATGATGTGATGTCCAAGCGTTTTGCAGAACAGACCTAGGCTCAGGTTGCTGAATTGTGCTGTAGTGCTTATTTTTATACTAATTTGTAGTGAAAAATTAGCCACAAAAGCAGACAAAGCGGATCAAGCAAACACTGAAAATAGATAACGGGTTTCTAATCCACTGAATTTTATTAAACTTCTTGGGCTATCTACAAGCAATAGCGAAATATTATTTCCTCTCTTGCATGAATGTGAGTGTCAGCGAGCCATGCGGATGTAAGAGCATTTACAGCAGCAATTTTCAAAATAGATGACCCAACTTTGTACTAACTTTAGTACAAAGTTAGATCATCTATTTTGGAACGGAGGGAGTACAAATTTGAACCCTCAAACATCCGCCGACCGGAAGGGCCTCAAATTTGGCCATTTGCAACCACAAACCCTGTCCAAATCACCTAATACATGCAAACCCATGCACGTCGACCTTAGAAAGTGTAGTCCATGTTGGGCCGACGGGACTGTTAATAAACACCAAATAAATAGTTGTACTTAAGATTTTTCACATCCATATTGGGCCAACGGGTTTCAAATGTTTAGTCCCACCTTGCCACATGAGGAGCTAGTCGACTGGTTTAAATAGTCGGGCCGTCTAGCTGCGATAAGCTTCAGCCATCATTGCACCCTTAATTAAGAAGATGGACTATTACTATTAATCTTCTCTGCTTATTACAGAGAAAATAAATAGTCATGGCACGGCTCTTTTTGAATCACAATGTATCGACCGCACTATCAACATATATGAATGTTTTTATATCTCTTTCATTATAGTAGGGCTAGCAACGTACATGAACGAGATGAACTTGACGCTTAATGAACGCCACTGTCGAAGCAAAAGCACGCCAGAGCTTGCAACTTTGTTGCATCCTTCACACTATGTAGAGATGAGAGAGGAAGGAGATTCGGGTGGCTGCAGGTGAGACCGTTATGACCTGGAGCGGGGTGCCCGCCGCCCTCGTATCGTCCCTACATCTAGTCCTGATTTGAGGGATACCGATTAGTCCGGTTTAGGGATTAAGTGATGAGTCCGGTTGGATCAACTTTTTTTTGACCAGACGGACGTTTAGAAACTACATGAGGGGGTCGGGCTGTAGATGTTCTAAGGAAAAAAGACTGACATTTACACGAAGCACGATCTTGTGCAGAAGCGTGAGTATCTCGTGGAAATTATAGTACACCACGAAAGTAGAAGCCAATTTGCCATCCGATTCCTGCCTTACAGACTCCGTCATATCATCGCACTTTTGCCAAAAAAAGATCGTCGCACTAAGTAAAGAGGGTCACACACAGGGACGATTCTACCGGGGGCTTTAACAGGCTCAAGCTCCCCCTCCAGCACTGTAAAATTTGTTTCTACTACTAATTTTAAGGCCCAGCCCAACTACTTGCAGGCCCAATCCAACACATATTTACATGACCCAGGCAGCCCAGCCCGCTCTCCATTTTTTTCTAGATTCGCCACTGGTCACACATGAAAGTGTTCTGAAGAGATATAGGAAAGTAAACCACGATGTTTCGATCGCATACCCCACAGACATGTCAAAGGCGTAAGAAATGCAACAGATAGTATCAATCCTACCAGTATTGTACAGTCTACATATCCGGCCAAAACATCATACAATTTTAAGTGCTTCCATCAATACAAACATGATCGTACACTTTTATTTAATTTTGCTAACAATCATCAGTACCAGGGTAGGCGCGAAGCAAAATTTAGTTGAATCATCTTCAATCCCTCCTTTTGGTAATGTACATAGCATTTACAGGCGACACACTACACTAACGATCAACGGTTCTGAAGAAACAAACTAGAAGCTTGGTCTGCGCAAAGGAGACAGAAAAAAACACCTCTGCTACTCACCACTTCACTGACATTTTGGTGATTACAGTACCATCCGGTTCCAGTGTAGGATGACCATCGTGCAATGTCGTGTGGCAGTTCTGATGTATACAATGGCGTGTGGCAGTTCTGATGTATACGTGCAGTAAGAGCTTAAGAAGACACATCATCGTGTTGAGAGAGGAACTCTATTATGCAAGGGTACACTTCATGGACAGCCTACACGATAGCACAGAGCAATGTAAGAATCAAAGACTGAACTGGGTCCCTTAAGTACACACATATGCAGTTATGCACACATACCTTCCGCCCTCCAACCAGGTCATAATGTGCATAGTGAGGGCCTTCAGGTTTGCCAAAAACCTTATAGGTGACCAGATGCTGAGGAATTACTTTCACGGTTTCTGCAAATACAATGAAAAGTCAACTGTTAAAAGTAGATCTCCAACGAAATTCTGGAGCAACTCATAATCAAACAATGACAGTGTTATGGACAATAGGTCAAGGCCCAATGGCACGGTGTGGCATTGCTAAGCCTAAAACCAAACGCCCCATAAGCTAGGATTCGTCCCCAGGAATTACTATTCACCTGATAAGTATCAGGTCAACAGTACAGTGACCAACCATTTGAGGAGACAAGTATAGCAGGTTAAATAGTTAATAAAGGATATCTTTTTGGCAAGGCAAGTGGTGGGTGAATAGGAAGATAAGGATACTGTTCGTTAAGTTAGGATTGTATTCTTAGATACCAAGTTAGACTTTTCCCTACAAGGGGGCGCAGCCCCATATGGATGATCTCTCCTCATCCCCAGCCCCATGGCTGGCCAACCCTCTCTCCTCGAGCAGTACCCCACGTTGTCACATTCATCTGTCTTAGGAGTTAGGACTGGTGCCTATCTTAAGCACGTGACAGATAGTCTACGTATATTGTGTAAGACCACCACCCACTTGCGCAAGGTGGTATATTTTGAACACACCGTGGAACCTTGGTGACCCTAGGCTCCTGGCTTGTGAGCTTAATCCCAGTCCCAGCCCAAAAATTTGAAACTGGTCCTAATACGTTAAGTACTAGGTGACGAATGAGCTCTCATTGCAAAACAACACGTTAAAATGGAACTTGTTGCCATACCGTAAACAGCTTCTGGGGGGCAAATCAGATCCTCGTCTCCAGCAAGGGCAAGCACCGGAACTTTGATTTTCCCTAAATGCTCTTTGAAGAAAAAAGTACCAGCCCTGTTTCGCAGCCCACCGTCACGGAATGAGGTCGCCAACTGTAATAACACCTTTGCTGGTACTGTGCCTGAATATTACATCAAGTTGTCACAAGAAATGTGAGAGCTTTTGTAGTAAAACTAACCATATAAAGATGAATTATCATGGTCAATTGTGCTGTGGCGTTTGGTAAAACTCGCTTAAAGTCTGCAGCTGCCCTATTATCTTCTTTAAAAGATGATTATAACAGTCAAACTTGACAAGTTTAGTGCACAACATATGGGTAGCATCTAATGCCTTGAATCCATCACCTTGCACTAAGATGAAACTGTTAAGGAGATAACAACCTCACCAAATGCAGGTAATGCAAGATAACAACTACACTCATGTGTGTAAACTATGCAACTTCTTCTGTTATCCAGGACATATCATACGTTCATACTATACTTGTATGTATGGCAAGTTAGCGGCTTCCATAGAGAAGACAAATATAGGCCTCGACTTACAGAAGTTATTCAAGATGAGCTTTGAAAGCAGTTCAGGATCCATCATATCCTTGGCTGAAATTTGAGAGCGTAGCAGTGACAATATGTATGGTGCACGAGATGATATAGGATAAGTGGTTGATAGTAATGTTCCTAGAGGGACAGCAGGAACACGCAACATCTCAGCTGGATCTGCCTAATAAAGAACAATGAAGATTAGGTTCCTGTCCATGTATTGAATATGTCAACCTGCTTGATGGTCAACTTACAAGAGGCACAAATAACTTGAGCGAGGAGTTGGATGTTGTGTAGTCAACTGATGAGGCCAGAGTAACAATAGCTGCCAGCTCTGGATCAGCCCCTTCGAATCCTTGTGAAGCAAAGAAAAAAAAAGGAGAGATGGTACTTAGTGCCATGTATTGGTAATAAAATCTGATCTTCCGATACAAAAGCAAGCTTAGAAGAACAAAAAATTAAGACCATAGTAGTAAAAATCACAAGGGCATCTGTAATGGAAGAACATATAATAAAATATTCTATGTAGAACTCGTAAATCAGCTGGTAGGAAATAATGTAAATGTACTGGAAGTGTGTCCTGAAATGGAGAAGAAACTAAAACAAATAACTGGCTGCAACAAACCTAATTTTATATGGCGAAGTTATACCTCTTTAATTTTAAACGAAGGCAATATTATCATTGAATATGAACAGGAATTTATCACAAAATAAAAAGGAAGAAAAACAAAAGCCTATATTCCCACGTAAGAACGCCTATGATGGTATAACCCTAACACTGGTAGTGTGCCAATTACTAGCCTCATCCCTAATGTTGCACAGTTGGAAGTTGCTCAAGTTTTGGACAATCCTGAAACCGTTCTCTTTCCAAATCTACCATGAGACAAGCAAGAGTGCAAAACCAGGGTTGCTGGTACTAGTGATCGCCAGTCATCATCCATGGACCCACCATCCCGCTAAACACTGCCAATTACTAACCTCATCCCTAATGTTGCACAGTTGGAGGTTGCTCAAGTTTTGGACAATCCTAAAACCGTTCTCTTTCCAAATCTACCATGAGACAAGCAAGAGTGCAAAACCAGGGTTGCTGGTACTACTGATCGCCAGCCATCATCCATGGACACACCATCCCGCTAACCATAAGGAGGCTTTTACCCAGCAGGCCAGCACGGACGGCGGTTTAGTCTACGGGGTAGCTTCTTTTTGTGTATGTCGCTTTCATTTGAGACTATGCTTGTTGCCTGTAAAGGATGTGTGCATCTCGTTATGTAGAGGCCAGGAGTGAATTCACACGGCTGTATCACCTTGATGAGGCCGTCTATAAAAATCCCTTTATCGAAAAATCTTTCCAACCTTGACAAGATTTGACCAATGTCTGGATGATGGCAGTCCATTCAACTTTACCAAGCAAGCTCTATTTAAAGGAAGCGCTAGCAGGAATAAGCCACCAAGGACTAGATAAAGCAGACACGACAGGTTGCCGTGATTTCTTAATACTATAGTGGAGTGTGTTCATGACTTAGAACTTTGCCTTTGCTTTAATACGCAATGGCCAAAAGCTATGGTACAAGGGACAGTTCCTGAGAGGCTTCCAGACCCCCATATCAAACAAACAAACAAATAAAATTCAAAGGCATCCATGGATGCTTGTGGAAATAATTACAGTTAAAAATGGAAGTGTAATATTGGTGTGTTATACTTCAGCTATCCTAGCCTCACTACTAGTTGAAGATGTGAAATATTCAATTTGCTAAAACGAAAAAAGTTGTTTGCCCTGCTCTAAGAAAGATTTAACAGAAAACCCAAAAAGGCACAGGTTAATGAAACATACCACACTTCGAAACCATTGCATACAACAAGATTCCTCCCATAGAATGACCAATAGCAAGCAATTTTCCATCCTTGGGTACACTCTGCTGTTTTATATAATCTATCTGCACAAACAAAAAATCACCATACTTCTTACTAAGCAGTTCAAGGTACCTTCAATTAATCTCTCAACCGTAAAGGGTATGTCTACAAACCGCTGCAGGTACATCCTCCTCCAGGTAATGGTCAAAGTCCCAATCATAACTAATAATCAGCTCCAACTGCTTCTGGAGATCTTCTATGGTTGCGGAGAGGCGTTCTTGCCAGCCAAATAACCGAGGGGAAACATTTTGTTGACCTTCCCCAAGAATCTTCACGAGGCGCTGACTTAATTGGCTAATTTGATCATATATTGCTGATGTCTGTGGCAATTCCATCAACCCTAGAAATTTATCTGCAACCTCCTCAAGACTACTAGTTAATGAGGCATCAGGGACAAGTTCTGTCACTCGATCAAAAAAACTGTCAGTGATGTTTCTCAGTTGGCTATCTCTTACATAGCCTGAAAATGTTACACTCAATTGTGCCAAAGCATTTGCTAACTTTGTCACCAGTTGTGGTTCTTCTGATGTGTTTGTTTCTAGCACATTCGTGTCTGTTAGTACTGGAACTTCAGAACTTTGAGGTTCATTAGTTGACATATCCTTGGCAGGAGGAACAACATTTACTTTCTGTGTCAAAATTTTATCCACACCTGAATTAGAGGACATGTCAGACTTGGTGCTAGCTGCAGCTAATTCTGATCCACGTGTGCTGAGGCCTGCACCACGCAACTCAACAATCCATGTATCAAACCCTTGCATAGACATATGACGGGCAAAGGAAGCCTGTCATCATTTCATTTGTATCAATGGAAGTCCAGGGTACAGGGGAAGCCATAAAAGAAATGCCTACAAACATGGCAACAATAACAAGGAAGACAGTAGATGTATAACTGTTTCTTTCTTGAGTGTAACATATATTAAATATAATACAAAAAAGACAGGTAATTATGGACCAACCATAAAATTCAGAGGCAGGAAATGTTTTTGAAATAGTTTGAGCCCTGTGATACAAGCACACCAGCAATTACACCTTTCATTTGACTCTTGAAGAGTGCACAAGCATAGTCTTAACTGCAAGCTTCATAAGTTCTACAGATTCCCCTTCTTAAATCGTGTACAATAAGCCAACAACTTAGGCAAACATTCCTACAACAGTTACTGGAAAACTGAAGATACGGCTTTTGTTTTCCGTTAAATATGTGTTGTTTCCATACTTGTGCAAGAAAAGGTACTTCATTGCCATCTAGCTGCATCCCAGTTATGCAAGTAAACCCCAATTGCGGCTCTAGTAAATTTCATATTAGCAACATATGAATTCATAACTATCCGCAGTATAATTAAACACTATGTTTTGTTCACAATAAATTTCATAACAACTACTCCCCCGTCCCAAAATGTAAAGACCATTTTTGACACTATGATAGTTATACTATATTTTGGGATGGAGGGAGTACATGTAAGCGTTTTCAAATTTTGGTACTTCTAGGTCTGCTGATTGCTATATCCCTGGAGGTGTGCTAGGATGCATTTTACTGCAATTGCAATTAGCCAATTACAGTAAAACAATAAAGATGCCGATAAATATAATACAAACTTCTCTTGAAGAGTGGATTTTGTGTTTGTTTGTTCATAACACTCGGTTTACTCCATGATATGCTTACTGAACTTTCCTTTCTAAATTTTTGCTTATCTTATTTCCATACTTCTGTCGCCCCATCCGCATATGGGTGGAGAACCCGTCGCTGTCTCTGCTGTGATACCGGAGGCTCTAGGGAAGTCGGAGGAGAGAGCACTCATCTCGGGGTGGGCTTACTACAATTAATTTCATTGTATTTACATTACAGAATACATCAAAATTAAAACTGAATTAAACTACAGGATAAACAGAGTAAAATGAACTAAAGGACCACAAAAAATGGACGGAACCTCGTCAGAGGGCCGGGAGCTCCCGCAATTTCATTAAGAATAGAGTTGATCCACTTAATGAGGGAAACCGGATCCGAAAATCATACAACACTCAGTTTAAATAAGGAAACCCGAGTGAAAACCAAAAACAAACACAAAAGACACAAAAGAAACTAGAGCTTGAGGATGGGGGTTTAGATGGACAGGTCGAATCCTCATGATACGTGAGTCCAAGCTAAAAGATGGCTACCAGTTTGCATTTGCAACATCATTATACAAGCAATTTACAGAGATTAATCAAACATCATATGGATTTCTTCACAAAGAAAACAAAATGTACTGTTTGCAGCGCGATTTATCGATAACAGTAGCGTAGTTATAGATCAACTCACCCCAGGGGACAGGTCGAATCCCACCGCATTGGTGGCCACACCGGACAGCAGCATCAGTGGGTGGTTCCTCTTGGGCGCCTGCACGAACCAAGCAAGCACGAGATCAACACCAAACAAAAGCAACCCTGACGAAGCCCGGGCCACCACCCTAGCACTGCACAGGATCAAGCACACACCTCAGGCGGCGGGCGGTACCTCCAGAGCGCGAGCCGCCACTCGGTGCCTGGCACGGGCGCGTAGTGCAGCTCGTCCGCCGTGCAGATCGCGGGCTTCGCCCCCTCCTCGCAGTCGCACGCCGCTGCCGCGGAGGCGAGGACACGCGAGGTGGAGGGCGAGGGCGAGGAGGGGGGCGGCGGCGGAGGTTCCGAGGCGCTGTGGGAGGCGAAGGCGCGGAGCCGCAGCGGCTGGGGAGGAGCGCACGGGGATGCCCGCACGATGGGGAAGGAGGAGAGGTGCGCCACGGCGGCGCCGGCGAGGAGGGCCCGGAGGCTGGCGCCGTGGAGGAGCGGCATGTCGTTGGGCGGTCGGAGTGCTCGCTTTGTTTCTGGCGTCTTCTCTTTGCTTCGTCTCCGATTTGGTTTTTACAACCCGGTCCGACCCCGACCGACCGACCGGTATGTGTGGGCAGCGGTGGTTCCATGTTGCGCCGGTAAATCCCCGCGGCCACGTTGGGTTTGACACGGTGGGTGCCTCTTGCCGCTAGGGTCGAGAACGGACGGAACTGAACACTTATCAGTTGTCACATTTGTTTGTCAGTGTATTTTAGCAGAAGCGAAAATGAACACTAAAATGACCGGAAGCGAAAATGAACACACAAAAACATGAACGGTCAGCTTGTTTGAACTGGACTACTGGACCGTAAAGTTGTGATGCACAAATTCATTGACACGATAAATATGCATAACTTGCAGACCAATTCAAAACTACTATGGTGTTTCAGATTAGGGGTCACTCACTAGTAACCATGTCGTCTTACAGTCACGTGGGCAGGGCCGAGGACCCCATCTACATGGTATCCACTTGGGTCGGGTGCGAGCTCGCCCAAACCTGCACCCGTCCCAATAATTTTTGCCCAAACCCGTACCCGCACCCCGGGTTTCATATTGTTTCCATACCCGTATCTGGCCGGGTGCGGGCAATACCGCGGGTGAAAATACCTATCTCGGCCACCTTTCATTTCATATTCTGGCATGCATTATTTCGGCATTTCAGTGTGTAAAACACAACATTTCAGCATTTCAGTATATAAACATAACATTCCAGGATGTGTTTGTCCACTGGAGCTCGAGGCATGGCGGAAGGAGGTGCTCTGGCAGCCTGGCGGTGCTCGCGTGGAGGAGATGGAATGGAGAACAGGCGGTGGAGGGAGGAGATGGCTTGGTCTGTTGGTTGTCTAGAGTGGAAGGAGGAGACGAGGAGATAAGGGAGGTGGCCGGTCGCATCACTGCATGCCTCGACCACGACCAGTGGATCCTTCCCTAGGGTTTGTGACGGAAGAGAGACGGGGACGAAGGAGGTTTCTCTGGTGTGAGTGACAACGCGGGAGGGGTACGGGGAGGGATTTCGGGTCGAGGCTGCGGCTGAGTAAAGCGACCTTAGAGTTTTCGCATTTTTAGTGAATTACATATAGGGCCTACCTGTCATAATGAATAAGCATATAGGTATGCGAGTAAGGATATTGCCTTCCCATACCCGTACCCGACTTACCCGATGGGTATAATTTTTTCCTAATGAAAAACCAATGGGTAATTATTTACCCTTATCCTATAGGGTTGTTACCTGTTCAGGGTAACCAACACGTGGCAGCCATTATAACGGGTTGTCGTTAAGCTGTCGGGTGTCGGTTTTGAATCTGATACCTATTAATAGCCTAGACCAATGACAATTTTTCACGCGCCAATTTCTCATTCGCTGACGGAACCGAAACCATGCGTCAGCTCTACGCGAGGTAGCAGGTATCTGTTGTCATATTGAGGAGCCCATGGCGCATAGAAGGAATATTTTTCAAAGACTTAACACATACTCCAAGACTTAATGTCGTCTACAACACATGTTACGTTATACTCCCTCCATTCCTCTATGTAGTGCGCCTTATTTTTCTAGCAAAGTTCCACAATGTAGTGCACGGTTGGAGTATTGGATGAAAATACCGCTGGCTGGGTTGGAAGTGTGTGCTTGGGAAGTTTCCATCGCTGGGCACATGCATGTGGACATACTTGGTGGAGGGGATCAGCCTACGAGGGTCCAAAGTACACATGCCACCGCACTCGTTGGTATTGTAGTCAGGACGAAACACGCAATATATAAAGGAGCAGAGTGAGTACTTAGTCAACCTTGTTGTAACCCACCCCCCAGTACCTATATGAACCAGGGGATGGGATTCGTAGATTACATCATCGATCTCGTGATAGATCAACATGTACTTTGTACTCTATCCCAAATTAATACAACACAAGTAGGATGTAGGGTTTTATCTCTTTGGATTTGGGTAAAACCTCGTGTCTCCATCACCATCGTATCAAGGCTACTAGCTTGGGACCCTCTACCCGAGATTTGTCAAAATTGACTCCGTCAATAGCGACTACCTTTTCTTCTCATGCAACTTTAGCACCAGGATATGTAACTGTTTGAAGATTAGCTGGGGAGTTGGTACCTCCATTAGAGAGGGATTTTGGTCATCCATTTATTTTTTGCGAAACACATCATAGATATAGACACTCTCACACACATACACTCGCATATATGAACGCATGCACGCACATCCTATCTGTATGAGCACCTTCGAGAGACTGTGCCGAGGCGCCTCGCTGTCAACGAGAATGTTCCTCCCCACTGAAAAAAATAAATTCATTAAATCCAGGAAAGTGCACCCATGCCAAGTCTAATACTTGAACCCAAGTGGGCAAGTTTCCCACAAGGAACCTGACCATCTAAGCTACGCTCAGGTCACGCCATCCCTTCTTCTTTGAAGTGGTCATTTCTGTTGCTTGAAACATCTGGCTCATTAGAAATAGAAGATTTTTGTCGGGAGAAGCCATCCTTCCTTTCTTGGAAATGTGAATTTGTACATGATATCTCTCTCCCCTCCCTTAGGGTTAAGGCTTCTGTAAAGCCCAAGCTTCTGGGTTGGATCGATGGCCTCCATTAGTTTTTAGGTAAGGATAACATGTATATATTTAGATCCCCTCCTTTTCTCTTTTTTCTTTTCATTGTAGCTTTGTAAACTTTTCGGGACTTGCAATTAGACCTTTTGCAAGAAAGATTGCGGGGCTTTTGCACATTATAGTTAGTTAAAAAAAGTACACATGTGTAAAACTGGCTTCATTGTACTTGTACAAGTTGATGTTGATCATTACTTGTCGTTAACCGTGAATAACCATTCTTTAGCTATTCGTAACATTGCAACATCTAAAAACCATGGAAAGCTATTATTAATAATTGTACACCATTATGGTGGCAATTCTTCACGACTAACATAGCAATATATTGACAAAATCTAGCAACTAGTGGTGGAAAATAAATTCATCAAAATATGACAACATGAAATCTTGTTTTGAAGCCCTCGTTGGGATGAACTCACCGACGAAGACATATCATTAATCGGATTAGGTTTGTGATTAATACGATGGTGTCAACAAAAACTCGAGATTTTGCAAGTATGTATGTGCTCTTTCTATAAGGAGAAAAATCTCATGAAAGTGATAACACGAAAAGACTTACATGCATACGGTATGCAGACCCCCCCTCCCCCCAAAAAAAAGTGCCACAATATAATCATCTATTATACTTCTCCACTGTTCTAGAATGTAGTGCATATATAGTTTTTGAAAAGTTGGATAGAGTTCTTATGTCTCTATCTTTTGAAACTATCTTTCCTTTGATGTTTCTTAGACCTTACCTAGAATACTATTTGATCATGCACCCTTGCTGATGGATTTTGGTTTAAATTTGCCCAAGATTGTTAAAACTGTTAAGTTTGAGTTGTATTGGTTCCTTAGAGAGGATTTGGATGCTGCAACGAGGAGTGTTTAGTGTGATGTTTATCCTGGGAAAACACATAAGGACACATGGCACACCAGAAAAAGAATCCTTAGAAGAAATCTTAAAATATGGAATCCGAATTATGTATCGTTGTATAAAAAATAGAATGTTTTCCTTACTAGTAAGATAGATGAAATAGATAGGGATAGTGAGGTTTTTGGCTTAACTAGAGATAAATATCTGGAAAGGAAAAGCTTTTAAGGGGTTTTTAAATAAGATTAATAAAGAGGAAGAGATCAAATGGCTGCAAAGATCTTAGAAGAATTAATTGTTGGAAGGAGATGCTTTAACTTCTTACTTTATTTCTAAGGCTAGTAGTAGGAAGAGGAAGAACATAATTATTTCTCTTAATACTGATAACAATGAAACTATTCAAGGGGATAAAGACCTTCTTCTTTATGCTACTTCTTTTAATAAGAATTTGTTTTGGTCCCGCCACTCATATGCTAGATATTTCTCTTGATATTGACATGCCAACATTATGAGATGAGGTAGATAGGACAAAGTGGGATAGAGCTTTCACTTTAGATGAAATTAAAACTGCCGTTTTTGAGATGAAACATAGTAAGACACCAGGACCTGATGGTTTGCCTATGGACTTTTACTAGAAGTATTGGCACATCATGGGACCTTATTTGTTGGACCTATTCGGTGATTTTAAGAAGGAAAGTTAGATTTAGCTAGATTTAACTATGGAGTCTTAGCATTTATTCCAAAATGTGGGGATGTTGAGACTCTTTAACAATATATGCCAATTTGTCTTCTTAATTTAAGCTTTAAGATTTGCACTAAAGTATTGAATAATCTATCTACTACTCCTATAAAAGCACGAAGTGCGGAGATCCAATGCAACATCCTATCCATCTACCGATTTCTGTACGGTCCGGATATGCTCGCTAAAATGTGTTTGATCCAAAACATGCATTTAGCAACCGCCAGCGTGCCGCGCAAAACAAATTTTCGTGTAGCTGCCCATGGCCCACCCCAAACGCATCTCCCGCAACCTCCAGTCGCCGCACACCCCGACGCCCAACTCTCCAACCTCCCTCCCCACACATTGCGCTCCATCCCCGTCTGCCCACCATCAAACCAGCCTCCACCCCATGCTACCGGCACCGCACGTCGCACGTCCAGTACACTGCCCCTCTCAGACTGCATGGCATGCTGCACGATGCATGGCAGTGCGAATCTGGCTCTACAGAAGCGGTTGCCACCCATCCTGTTCCAGTTCCTTGCGCTAACCGAGAGGAAGGGAGGGAGCGGAGGAGCACGGAGACAATGCAGACTGTGGAAGAGGTAAGTAGAGAGCACCCCTCTTCCTTTTACACCTCCAATGAGATGATTTCATTTGAATATTAAATTATTCATACGCAATGCAACTTTACTGGAAACGGTAATTTAAGTGGGAAGCGGATTAGTTATGTGCGGAAGGATGCACTTCAATCACCATCAGAGGCCATGTTACTTCCTTTTCTTTGATTTCATCTGAATATCCCACCTTCTTAGTTAACTCGCTATGCAGTGTCCGCCAAGTACCATGAGCCGCAAGATGATACTGAAGATTTAAGTGAAGCGGCGCAACTGAATCAAGGGGACACAGTGGTATTTTCTTCTCTTCTTGAGACTCCTGCTATATTTATATTGTTACCCATGAGACCATGACTCCCTTGCATACAAAAATCTGAAATAAGAATTATGTCATTGTGATCTTGTGTGGGTTTATGATATCAAACAGAGGTGTAGCACCGCTGCAGGTGCTTCGTTCTAGGTGTTGCGCAAACACCATGAGTCCACGAGGCTGTACAAACAAGTGATCGAGTAATAAATTTCTTCACAGTCAAGTAATAAATGAGTGAGTCAATTAATAAACTTCGACTCCATTGTGCAGTTTTTGCCTCGACGATGCAGCCGCTGCCAATCCCTTCGCTGAGATTTAGATTTTTTTTCTTTCCCGTTTCAGTGTGTTTGGATTGGATCGTAAGATGCTCTTCTCTTATCAAAGTTACAACATAGGGCCTTTTAGAACATAGTGTTGGTCAAACGGGCCTAGATTTTTTTGTATGATTCACTTTCTATCCTTGGTGGTAATTTACATAGCTTGCTCATTTGCTGTGTTTCAGTGGAAGAATATACCATGTGGGAAGATACTAGGCTTTCATGAAATTTTGGTTCCAGTGAGTGAAATTCTTGTTATAAAATGGTGATCTTGCTACTAAAATATGGCCTGAAGATCGAGGATGTACTTGTTATCGAGGACGAATTCTGCTGTAGGTTTGCATGTCGTTGGTTGCGAGGTGATAATAATTTCTGTAAGTGTAGACATATTTTTAGTAACCAATCTATGCTTGCACGATGTATCATGTGAAATGAAGTTAAGAAATACCATGTCTCGATTCATGTGATTCTTACCTAACTAAAGGGTGATGGTGGGGTTTGTGCAGTTTAAAATGCTTGTAGTTCCATTTTTACCTTTGATGCGTATTTGTTTCCTTGATCCCTTTCTTGTTTTTCTTTTACAGCTTATCAATGCAATTTAACCGCAATTTGTATGCACATCTGCCATATAGTCTATCAACAATTTAACCTGGATTTGTTGTTTGATAATTTGATCTTTCTAGATTTTACTAACCTTGTCCCATCATATGTTTCTATCCGGAACTATGTCATAGTTTCCCTATGATTGCGCCAATTGTTAGTGCTATAGACAACTCCACTATCAATTCAGGTTTAGAAAATATCAGGAAATATAACAGCCCAACTCATCTTCTTCTCGCAAATGGATAACAACCTGAGCATGTGCCCGGTTTACATACCTGACATTTCAACAATGGCAGCTTGCTCCCTAGATGCCTCGCCAAATGCACCTCTAGAACAAGTATAGCCCCACACATATAGCCCTTCAGAAGTTCAAGGTGATTATCCGTTTCTTGATTCTTGTTCCTCCATCTTTGAATAGACGTAGAGTGATGCAACATCATCAAATACCATAATTGGGTTTAACTGGACATGGAAAATTTTAAATTTGCTCTGTAAGAAAAGTAAATTCCATGGTTCTAACATTGCATCTACTTCTGGCATACCTGCTTTTGTTACTTATAGAAAATCTTTTTTGCATTAATGAAACTTCTGTTGTCTTTGTAACTTTATTTGTTCCTCCCATCTACAAATAATGCATCTAATTGAATCACTCGTTTACTACTTGACTGCGAATGAAATGTATTACTCAACTCACTCGTTTGTACAGCCTCATGGACTCATGGTGTTGGCGCAAGACTGTAGCGACCAGACCTCAAACAGTCTGATCTCTATGCTCCAATGTCATTCCTGGATCAGTAATGCTGACACCACACAGTACTTGAAGGATTTATAGCAGAGTAGCAATCACACACTTATTACATCGAGTGTCTCAAAAGAGAACTTGTTACAATAAATATGGCTTAAGGCCATCTAATAACGATAACAGCGGAAGGCTTGGAAGATAAGTGAGTCCATCAACTCCAACGGCATCACTGAGTATAGAACCATGACCTAAAACTCCTCAACCGTCGTCTGAAAAGTCTGCAACATTAACGTTGCAGCCCGAAACGGGTCAGCACATGGAATATGCTGGCAAGATAACACATAGAGAGTAATGGAATGCAACAGCTATACTATATGCATATTTGGCTGGTGGAAAGCTCTATGGTTACAGTTTTTGTGTAAAGCCAATTTTTCCCTACTTCAAAGGAATAAAATTAATTACTATCATGGTGGTTGTTAAACATTGAGAATGGTTGACAGCATTCTCAATCCCAATTAAGCAACATCATTAAAACCCAACAAAATTAATTTAGAGTAACATGTTGAGATTCACATGATAATCCAGGTACTAGATACTCAAGATGTCCATAACCGGGGACACGGCTAACCATGATTAGTTTGTTACACTCTGCAGAGGTTTGTGCACTTTTCCCCACAAGACTCGATCGCCTCCGTTTGGTTTCTCGCACTACATGGTGTTTGAGAAGACGGATGATCGAGACATAGTCTTTCAGAAGCGCTAGCACCTTACGATCGGGTAGACCGTACCACCTACATCCCCTACATCTTCTAGTCTACCACTGTAAGAGTTCGCACAACTTAGTCAACTATGCCAGATCCCATAATGGCTTGTGGCTGCACACGGAAGTTTCTAGTATGAATAATCTCATGATCCCTTTGAGCCTGGGTGGCGGTCCAAAAGAAAACAGGCAAGTCCTGGAAACCCCAGGTGCCTCAATCCACCCAGATGTGTGTTAGGTTGCCACCTTAGATAAACCATTAATTAATAATCTCACATCTGTCATGGATTTCACTCACCCAATCCACGTCTACTAGCATAGCATGGCATGATAAGCAAACGTAGAAGTAACTCCCAAAGGTTTGATAATAAACAGGTAATAGGTACTACCTCATCTACTTCCCATCCCACAATTTAATTAGATCCTAATCATGCAATGTGTGAGGGTTGATCTAATGCAATAAAACTAGGTTGTAGAAAAGGTATGATCAAAGTGTTACTTGCCTTGCTGATGATCCGCGTAACCTAGAGATTCGAAGTAACAGGCGGCGCACTCCGGGTATTCTATCGCAGACAAACAACAAGCATACAATAAGTACTCATCTAATGCACAGGTAAAACTCAAATAGAAAATCTAATCAGAAAGTTCAACTTAAGAACCCTGGTTGGTAAAAGAATCAAATCGAATGAAGCAAAAGAAATCAAACGGCGAAAGAAAACAACTTTGTTCTAGTAATCTGGATCTAGGGAAAATTTTACAGTAGCAAAAATATGTTTAAGTTGATTATTCGGAAAGAGGGTTTCGAGACGAAACTCCAGGCGCTTGAATCGCCTGATTCCGATAAACGAGCGAAAAGTTATACTAAAACGAAAATCGGATCAGAAATCGCGATCAGAAAATAACCGCGAAAAAAAATCCGACGAAAAAGAAAAACGACGAACAGATTTTTTTTAAACAAAAAAACTACATGGAAAACGAGGCGGCGGCGAACCTCGGGCGGCGCGCACTCCGGCGAGTCGGCGGCTGGGCGGCGGCGGCGGCGGCTAGGGTTAGGGTTAGGCGGCGGCGGCTGGGCTGGCTCTCGGCCGGGCCTCGGGCGGCTTATAAAGGCCCCGGCCAGGCGGTGTCCTGGCCGAGTACGGCCCAAAGTTGTTTCCGCGTTTTTTTAATAATTTCGCTCGGAAGAAAAATAAAAAGAAATACTAAACGGACTCCAAAAATCACGAAATAAATTTTGCCGGGTTCCTAAAATCAAGCCCGATAAAGTGAACATTTATCTGGGCCCAAACTACAACTTTGAAAAACGCGCATTTTTCCTAAATTCAAATAAAAATACCGAAAAACTCCGAAATAAAACTTATTTGATTTTTTTTATTAAATCCTCAATATTTCTATATTTTGGGAAAGTCGTTTTATTCCCTCTCTCATATTTTTGCAATAGAAATAATTGATGATAAAATAAATAAAATCAAACGATCCTGTTTACATAATTTGAGAGAAACTCAAATATGTAAATAACGAAATCCCAACTCTCTCCGTGGGTCCTTGAGTTGCTTAGGATTTTCTAGGATCAAAACCAAAAGCAAAATAAAATATGATATGCATGATGACCTAATGTATAACATTCCAAATTGAAAATTTGCGATGTTACAAAGACCTAGAATGGAGCACCTGCAACGGTGCTACGCCACTGCTCGACATCATAAACCTACACGAGAACACAATGACATAATTCTTAATTTAGATTGTGTACGCAAGGGGGTCATGGTCTCATGGGTAACAAGATAAATATAGCAGGAGTCTCAAGAAGAGAAGAAAATACCACTATGTCCCCTTGATTCAGTTGACCCACTTCACTTAAATCTTCAGTATCATCTTGCAGGTCACCATGGCCATCTCATGGCACTTGGCGGCCACTGCACAGAGAGTCAACAAAGAAGGAGGGATATTCAGATGAAATCATAGAAAAGGAAGTAACATGGCCTCTAACGGTGATTGAAGTGCATCCTTGCGCACATAACTAATCCGCACCTCCAGAACAAGTATAGCCACACACATATAGCCCTTCAGAAGCTCAAGGTGATTATTTGTTTCTTGATTCTTGTTCCTCCATCTTTGAATAGACGTAAAGTGATGCAACATCATCAAATGCCATAATTGGTTTTAACTGGACACGGAAAAATTCAAATGTGCTCTGTAAGAAAATTAATTAAATTCCATGGTTCTAACATTGCATCTACTTCTGGGATACCAGCTTTTGTTACTTACAGAAAAGTTTTTTTTGCATTAACGAAACTTCTGTTGTCTTTGTAACTTTTGTTTTTTCCTCCCATCTACAAATATTGCATGATGCATGAGTTTTATTTCAGGTGCTAGATGGGGTTATCTGTTGTGGAACTGGTGTTATTATAGAACTTTATTTTATCATCTGTCGATGTTTATAAACTTCTAAGTGCAGGCGGCGAGCATCTAAAGAAGCTTGTTTTGACCATGGGCATTTCTTTGGATCAGCGCTGCAAGAACATGTCACTTACAAGACCAAGCTTTTTATCTTCCCAAGCCGTGCTCGCAAGTACACAGTATGGTGCATGTTTCTTTTTCTCTTTGTATTTTATATGTTCATATGTTTGCACCCCCTTAACTGCTCTCTTGTTCCAAGGCTGGTGATTCTACTCCAGATGAGCTTGCTACGACCATCCAGGTCCAGGGCGACCATCACTCGTGGTGACAAGAAGCACTTGGTCGAAGTTGTGAAGGCTGTGGATGAGGTGAAGGCGTACAATGTATACGTCAAGCTCCGTGGTGAGAGGATGAACTAGCACCGGTTAGGAGCTCGGATGAAGAAGGCTACCCTCATGGAGAAAGAGGAGAAGAAGTGATGGGATATTTATGACAGCTTGGAGCCATACCTTGTTTGATTCCTGAATATACCTTTCGGCCCACTGTTCAAATCAGCTCTTCATTTATGTGCAAATTGTCAAACAATGTAGTTCAAATAATTAAGTTGTTATCCCAGGAATATTTTGCAAAACGATGTACTTATCATCTTAGATAATATATTTATCCATTTTATAGATGACATTTTCATATTTTTGAGAACGTACAGGTTGCATTATTTTATAACTATGGATGTTTGATGTAACGTGTGTTATTCCAGATGCGCGTTGCACATGCAAGCTTACTAGTAGATTTATAAAAGTTGCAGATAAGATTGTAGCCCCTGTCCAAACTGCTTTTGTTTAGGGTAGGTACATTTGGGGTGGGGTTATAATTTTACATAAGGTTCATTTAAAAAGGGAGAATGCAATTTTGTTTAAAGTAGATTTTGAGAAAGCCTATGAAAAAAATTAATTGTAATTTAATGAAATTTTCTATGATTAAAAAGGCTTTTATTCAAACTTATTAGTTGGGTAATGTAGATAATGGAGAAAGGGAAAATAGTTGTTATGGTAAATGATCAAATTGGTCCTTTCTTTGAAACAAAAAAGGGTTTAGACAGGGAGACTCTTTCTCTCCTTTGGTCTCTAATATAGCCATGGATATTCTTAACTTACTTCTAATTAAAGCTAGAGATTTAGGATTGGTTCAAGGCTTGTCTCATAAATATGTTGATGGGGGTGTTAGCATGCTTCAATAGGTCAATGATAGAATTTTCAGGTTTCAGGATAACTTGGAGAGTGCTAGAAATGTTAAATTAATTTTGTGTTTGTTTGAACAACTTTCGGGTTTGAAGGTTAATTTTCACAAAAGTGAAGTTTACTACTTTGGGGAAGCTAGAGCTAAACAGGAGAGCTACTCTACCATTTTTACTTCTGTTGTAGGAAAACTACCTTTGAGGTATCTAGGAATACCCATAATGCAGTGAGGTTGTGCAATAATGATTGGAGCTGGCTGGAGGAGAAAATGGAAAAGAAACTTAGTATTTGGAAAGGTAGAAGTAGATCTTATGGTGGGAGGCTTATTCTGATCACCTATAGTCTAAGCAATATTCCTTTATATATATATGATTTCTCTTTTTGAACTTCCCAAAGGCCCTGGTAAAAAAAGGTGATTTTCTTTATGAAAAGGATGTTGTAGCAGGAAGAGGATAATGTTAAAAAGTATCATCTATTTAAGTGGGAAGATGTCTGTAGACCAAAAGATATGGGAGGTTTGGGGTGTAGGACTTAGATATAATGAACATTTGTTTACTTTGTTATGGAAATTGGAAAATGAGAAGGGAGTGTGGCAGGACCTAGTGAGGAATAAATATCTAAGGAAGTGCACTCTTAGGAATAGGAGGAGTAAACCTGGCCAGTCTCATTTTTGGCAGGGGCTCATGAAAGGTAAACCTATTTTTTGCAGTATAGTAGGAAGATGGTGAGCAATGAGGAAAGGACTTTGTTTTGGAATGATGTTTGGTTAGAGGATATGCCTTTGAGTTTGCAATTTCCTGGGTTGTATTTTCTCACTTTTAGTGTTGATTTTACTGTTGCGAAGGCTCTTTCCGAAGGCATGAGTAATATTATATTTAGAAGGATCCTTTGGGGAGACACGGCTGATATGTGGCATGAGTTAAAAGAAATTTGTAAGAATGTTGTGCTAACAAAACAAGAGGATAGGTGTTCTTGGCTGTTAGATAAAGCTGGTAAATTTATTATTCATTCTTTGTACTTAGTTTTAAAAACTAATCAGGTTCCTTGGCCTCATAGAAAGTTGTGGTATGTTAAAATCCCTTTGAAGATTAAGGTGTTTCTTTGGTTAGTCTTCAAAATTAGTTTACTGACTAGAGATAATTTGGCCAAACGAAACTAGAAAGGGAAATATGTAAGCTGTAGCTTTTGTGATCATAATGAAACGGTAGAACATCTATTTTGTACTTGTGTGGTTGCTAAATTTTGTATGGGGTGTTGTAGGGAGTGAGGGAGTCCTGGATTAGAGGGTGTCTGGATAGCCGGACTATACCTTCAACCGGATTCCTGGACTATGAAGATACAAGATTGAAGACTTCGTCCTATGTCCGGAGGGGACTTTCCTTGGCGTGGAAGGCAAGCTTGGCGATGCGGATATTCAGATCTCCTACCATTGTAACCGACTTTGTGTAACCCTAACCCTATCCGGTGTCTATATAAACCGGAGGGTTTTAGTCCGTAGGACAGAATCCAACATACAACAATCATACCATAGGCTAGCTTCTAGGGTTTAGCCTCCTTGATCTCGTGGTAGATCTACTCTTGTACTACCCATATCATCAATATTAATCAAGCAGGACGTAGGGTTTTACCTCCATCAAGAGGGCCCGAATCTGGGTAAAACATTGTGTCCCTCGTCTCCTATTACCATCCGCCTAGACGCACAGTTCGGGACCCCCTACCCGAGATCCGCCGGTTTTGACACCGACATTGGTGCTTTCATTGAGAGTTCCTCTGTGACGTAGATTTTAGGCCCGATGGCTCCTTTGATCATCAACAACAATGCGGTCCAGGGTGAGACTTTTCTCCCCGAACAGATCTTCATCTTCGGCGGCTTCGCACTGCGGGCCAATTCGCTTGGCCACCTGGAGCAGATCGAAAGCTCCGCCGCTGGCCATCAAGTCAGGTTGGGAAGTTTAAACTACACGGCTGACATCCGCGGGGACTTGATCTTCGACGGATTCGAGCCACAGCCAAGCACGCCGCACCGTCTCGATGGGCATGATCTAGCTCTGCAGCCGAACAGTACCCTGGGGGCCGCACACGCTTTGGTTCCGAACCTCGATTCGGAGCCTACTGCGCCAATCGAGGATGAGTGGTTGGACGCCGCCTCGGGGGCTGCGATCTCAAAGGCGATCGAGCCGAACACCAGCCCCGCACTCCGCAAGGCATGTGACTCCGAGGGGCCGGATTCCTCTCCGGACTCCGAGCCCTCCGCACGCCTGCCGATCGAATCCGATTGGGTGCCGATCATGGAGTTCACCGCCGCGGACATCTTTCAGCACTCTCCCTTCGGCGACATTCTGAAATCGTTAAAGTCTCTCTCTTTATTGGGAGAGCCCTGGTTGGACTACGGTCAGCAAGGTTGGGATACGGACGATGAAGAAATTCAAAGCCCACCCACCACCCACTTCGTAGCCACTGTCGACGACTTAACCGACATGCTCGACTTCGACTCCGAAGACATCGACGGTATGGACGACGATGCAGGAGACGACCAAGAACCAGCACCTGTAGGGCGCTGGAAGGCCACCTCGTCATATGACATATATATGGTGGACACTCCAAAAGATGGAGATGGCGATGAAACAGCGGGGGATGACACATCTAAGAAACAACCCAAGCGCCGGCGTCAGCGACGCCGCTCCAAATCCCGCCAAAGCAAAAACGGTGATTCCGGCACAGGAGATAATAATACTCCGGATAGCGCCGAAGAACACCCCCTCCAGCAAGAGGATGGAGAAGCCAGCCCTCACAAGAGAGCGGCAGACAGAGAGGTTGAGGATGATAATTACATGCCTCCCTCCGAAGATGAGGCAAGCCTCGACGACGACGAATTCATCATGCCAGAGGATCCCGCCGAACAAGAGCGTTTTAAACGCAGGCTTATAGCCACGGCAAGCAGCCTCAAGAAAAAGCAGCAAACAGCTTAGAGCTGATCAAGATGTGCTAGCTGACAGATGGACTGAAGTCCTTGCGGCCGAAGATTATGAACTCGAACGGCCCTTCAAGAGTTACCCAAAGCGCAGACTGCTACCCCGATTAGAGGAGGAAGCACCTACATCACCAGCGCATGACATGGCCGATCGGCCACCTCGTGGCCGTGACAGAGAATTCATCACTCAAGCCGTGCCCCGGCGCCGCTCAAAACATGCTAAGGCACGGGAAAACGCGCCAGACCTGCGAGAGATACTGGAGGACAAGGCAAGACAAACAAGATCGATCTACGGATCGCGTGGGTGCCCTATGGCACATGACGGGGATCGTCACTCCGGACATAATAAATCCGGCCGGGCCGGACACAGCAGACAAAGCTCATTCAAGCTGCGTCGTGATATAGCCCAATACAGAGGCGCCGCACACCCACTATGCTTCACAGATGAAGTAATGGATCATAAAATCCCTGAGGGTTTCAAACCCGTCAACATCGAATCATATGATGGCACAACAGATCCTGCGGTATGGATCGAGGATTATCTCCTTCATATCCACATGGCCCGCGACGATGATCTACACGCCATCAAGTACCTCCCACTCAAACTTAAGGGACCAGCCCGGCATTGGCTTAACAGCTTGCCAGCAGATTCGATCGGTTCTTGGGAGGACCTGGAAGCCGCATTCCTTGACAATTTTCAGGGTACCTATGTGCGACCACCGGACGCCGATGACCTAAGCCACATAATTCAGCAGCCAGAGGAATCGGCCAGGCAATTCTGGACACGGTTCCTAACAAAGAAAAACCAAATAGTCGACTGTCCGGACACAGAGGCCCTAGCAGCCTTCAAGCATAATATCCGCAACGAGTGGCTTGCCCGGCACCTGGGACAGGAAAAGCCGAAATCTATGGCAGCCCTCACGACACTCATGACCTGCTTTTGCGCGGGAGAAGACAGCTGGCTAGCTCGCAGCAACAACTTAACTAAAAACCTTGGTAATTCGGATACCAAGGACAAAAGTGGCAGGTCGCGCCGGAACAAGCAAAAACGCTGCGTTAACATCGACAACAACGAGGATACGACAGTCAATGCCAGATTCCGAGGCTACAAATCCGGTCAGCGGAAAAAGCCATTCAAAAGAAATACTTAGGGCCCGTCTAGTTTGGACCGAATACTCGACCGCTCGTGCCAGATACATGGCACCCCCAAAAGGCCAGCCAATCACACCAACAGGGATTGTTGGGTGTTCAAGCAGGCAGGCAAGTTAAATGCCGAAAATAGAGACAAGGGGCGGCGTAGCGACGAGGAGGAGGAGCCCAGGCCGCCGAACAACAGTGGACAGAAGGGTTTTCCCCCACAAGTGCGGACGGTGAACATGATATACGCAACCCACATCTCCAAGAGGGAACGGAAGCGTGTGTTACGGGACGTATATGCGCTGGAGCCAGTCGCCCCAAAGTTCAACCCATGGTCCTCCTGCCCGATCACTTTTGATCGAAGGGACCACCCCACTAGCATCCGTCATGGCGGATTCACCGCATTGGTTTTAGACCCAATTATTGACGGATTTCATCTCACAAGAGTCCTTATGGACGGCGGCAGCAGCCTGAACCTGCTTTATCAGGACACAGTGCGGAAAATGGGCATAGATCCCTCGAGGATTAAACCCACCAAAACGACCTTTAAAGGCGTCATACCAGGTGTAGAGGCCAACTGTACAGGCTCAGTCACACTTGAAGTGGTCTTCGGATCTCCGGATAACTTCCGAAGCGAGGAGTTAATCTTCGACATAGTCCCTTCCGCAGTGGCTATCACGCACTGCTCGGACGAACCACATTCGCAAAGTTCAATGCGGTACCGCATTATGCATACCTCAAGCTCATGATGCCAGGCCCTCGAGGAGTAATCACGGTCAACGGAAACACCAAACGCTCTCTCCGAACGGAGGAGCATACGGCAGCGCTCGCAGTGGAGGCGCCGTTAAGCACCTCCAGCAGATTGTCCGGCACCTCCGGTTGGACGGAGGCCGCCGGCTCAGAAGGCTTGCTCCTCTTGGAAGGAGTTCGCCTACCGCGGTCCGGAACCGTTGAAGATTCCGGCGCGGTGTCCGGCTCAAAGCCGGACTTGGAGCCCTGGGGGGTCTTGTCCCCTTTACTCCCGGAGTCCGGAAGGTCGCCTCGTGGCTCCTCCAGGACCACCTCCTCTTGGCCCGGAGCTTGTCGCTACACCACTTCGGCATCGTCCGCAGTGCGGGGGAGGCAGCGGGCGGAACTGAGTTCACGTCCGATGAATCCAGGGAGCCGCTCGACGACTCGTCGAGCCCGGCCTTGGGCGGACTGCATAATTACATTCGGCATAAGGAACAGCTGTGCAACAAGGGAATGCTATGAGTTACTCTGGTATCCGAATACTTACGATCCCGCCGGGCGCCTGGCCCTTTGCGGCCACTCCTCTTCGCCCTCGTTGGCGTCGCTGGAGTAGTCCGGAGGAAGGGTTTTCCCCTTCTTAGACCCTTCGGCCTCCCCTGTTGGGGCAGCCTTCCTCTTCTTTCCTCCCCCCGATGGAGGGGGAGAGGTCTCTTCTTCCTCCTCGTTTTCATGGGAGGAGCGCGTCTCGGATTCGTCGGATGAAGAATCCGACACCTCCTCGCACCGGGAACTCTTTCGAGTCCCCGTGGCCTTCTTCTTGGCCTTCTTCTCTGGCACCACGTAAGGTGCCGGAGCCAGCAGCTTCGATAAACGAGCATCTGCTGGGTCTTCGGGCAAAGGGGCCGGACAGTTGACCTGTCCGGACTTCGCCTGCCACTCCTGTCAAAGGTAAGGGAGTTTAGATCCCGCATAGAGTCAAACTATGAGAAACAAATTTCCTGTAAAAGGTAAAGATAACCCACCGCACTAGCTGGACGCTGCGTGCTGAATCCGCGGTCCTCGGATGCGGATGCGGGAGCTTCGGCGCCCTTGAATAGCACCTTCCAGGCATCTTCGTACATCGTGTCGAAGAGCCTACTCAAGGTTTGGTGCTGCGTCGGATCGAACTCCCATAGAGTGAAAGCCCGTTGTTGACACGGGAGGATCCGGCGGACGAGCATGACCTGGACTATATTGACAAGCTTGAGCCGCTTGTTCACCAGGGATTGGATGCATGTTTGCAGTCCGGTCACCTCTTCCTCGTTGCCCCACGACAGGCCCGTCTCTTTTCAGGACGTGAGCCGCGTAGGGGGTCCGGATCGGAACTCGGGGGCTGCGACCCATTCAGGGTCGCGCGGCTCAGTGATGTAAAACCACCCCGACTACCACCCCTTCAGGGTTTCCACAAAAGAGCCCTCAAGCCAGAGGACGTTGGCCATCTTGCCCGCCATGGCGCCTCCGCACTCCGCCTGGCTGCCGCGCACCACCTTCGGCTTGACGTTGAAAGTCTTGAGCCAAAGGCCGAAATGGGGGCGGATGCGGAGGAAAGCCTCACACACGACGATAAACGCCGAGATGTTAAGGACAAAGTTCGGGGCCAGATCATGGAAATCTAGGCCATGGTAGAACATGAGCCCCCGGACAAATGGGTGGAGAGGAAAACCTAGTCCACGGAGGAAATGGGGGAGGAATACAACCCTCTCATGGGGCCTTGGGGTGGGGAGAAGCTTCCCCTTTTCGGGAAGCCGGTGCGCAATGTCATTGGACAAGTATCCGGCCTTCCTTAGCTTTTTGACATGGCCCTCCGTAACGGAGGAGACCATCCACTTGCCTCCCGCTCCGGACATGGCTGGAGAAGATTGAGGTGGGAAGTGCGGACTTGGGCGCTGGAGCTCGGGTGCACAGGAGATGGATGAGCTGAGGAGGAAGAAGGCATTGGTAAAAAGGTGGATCCTTATCCCCTTATATGGGCGGATGCGGCTATGCGTCCCCACCAGCCTGATAAAACTCGCTTATCTCCCAAGCGCCGTGATAAATGGCGCGGTTGGGTTACCCACGTCCGTATTGATGAGAATCCCGTAAAAAGGGGACACGATCTCTGCTTTGACAAGACGTGCCAAGGAAACCGCCTCGCAAAATACGCTGAGGTGGGGGTAAAAACGATTCGAATAAAGGCTTGGTCGTAGTGTGATGTCGCGCTACGAAATACGTCAGCAGATTAGATTTGTGTTAATATTATTCTCTCTATGGCAATATGTGGAAACTTATTTTGCAGAGCCGGACACTACCCTTAGTGTTTACAAACTTTTATGAAGAACCTGGAAGATGAACCCACCTTGCAATGCCGAAGACAATCTGCGCGCCGGACTCGTCGTCATTGAAGCCTAGTTCAGGGGCTACTGAGGAAGTCCTGGATTAGAGGGTGTTCGGATAGCCGGACTATACCTTCAGCCGGACTCCTAGACCATGAAGATACAAGATTGAAGACTTCGTCCCGTGTCCGGAGGGGACTTTCCTTGGCATGGAAGGCAAGCTTGGCGATGCGGATATTCAGATCTCCTACCATTGTAACCGACTTTGTGTAACCCTAACCCTATCCGGTGTCTATATAAACTGGAGGGTTTTAGTCCGTAGGACCGAATCCAACATACAACAATCATACCATAGGCTAGCTTCTAAGGTTTAGCCTCCTTGATCTCGTGGTAGATCTACTCTTGTACTACCCATATCATCAATATTAATCAAGCAGGACGTAGGGTTTTACCTCCATCAAGAGGGCCTGAACCTGGGTAAAATATTGTGTCCCTCGTCTCCTGTTACCATCCGCCTAGACGCACAGTTCGGGACCCCCTACCCGAGATCCGCCGGTTTTGACACCGACAGGGAGTGTGACTGGACTAGCCGATATACCTTGCAGAATAGACGTATTTAGTGGCTGGATAGAGAGCTTTCCTAAACATCAAAGGCAGGTGATAGCTGTGCGCATTGCGTCAGTTTTCTGGACTTTGTGAAAAGCCAGGACCTCTGCTACTTTTCATCATATTTACCCGCATGATCCTAGTGTTTTGTTCTATCAAGTTGCTTACTGGATCTCCTATTGGGCGGGCCTATAGAGAAGAGGAAAGCAATCGATCATGCAGGAGGTGGCGGCGCTGCTAATTGAGGTGGCGAATGGTTCTTTCAACAAGAGTAGAGGCTGGGCGCCGATGACGAGAAGGCTTGGAGTAGGGTAATTTTTAGTTTTTGCATTTATTTGGAGCTCGCTTTAGCCGGGACAGGCTGCTGGGGATGCTTTTTCTCGTTTTTTGCCGCGAAAATTGCAGGGCCCTTGCGTGGTATCCCTCTCTTTGCAAATGAGAAGTTAGTTGATGCCTCAGCATGTTGCTTTGTGCTCATCCTTTCGAATATTTAAAGACTTTGTTTATCGGTTTTCTTTCATTTAATGGAATGAAATTGGGGGCATGCCCCTCAATTCGTAAAAATACTTTTTAAAAGGTCAAAAGTTACAAACTTTGATCAAGTTTGTGGAGAAAAATATTGACATCTAAAATGCTCATATATAACTAGACTCATCATAAGTTGTAGCCTCATATGTTATATATTTAGAATTATAGATATAAATCATTTTCTCTATAAACCCGATCAAGGTTTGTAGATTTGACCTTTTAAAAAGTCTATATGCACTACATTATGTAAAAACATTAGTTTGGTGAATTCAATTGATTTGAGCCATTCAATCATCTATATCGAATGTCTCATGCTGCTCCAATTTGTAGCCATCACATCATGTATAAATTAGAAACATGTTAATTACATTGATCGTAATTTGAAAATAAAATTAATTGTATTAAACACAATTAATCTCGGATTCAACATTAATTGCAATTAATTTTGAAAATAATATTATTGTCAAACTAGACGGGAGTGCACATACACGAACACTAGTGCATGAAACAGATAAAGTCTTTGCTTTTCACGCAGACTATACATGACAACACCTATACTTGGTAGACCTATTGATTTGATATCGTGAATGTTGATGTTTTTTCTATAAACTTAATAAAACTTTGATTTTTTTAATGTAAGACAAACCTGAAATGGGAACTAAAATGAGACATATAGAACGGGGATCAAAAGAGGACCAGACCGCGCAGCATATCACGGGCCGACACCGCAGGAAACGGATTCAAAGCCATGCACGCACTCTGCTCTCTCAGCAGAGCAGCCGCACGCAGCTCTTCAGTTGGTGCTCTTGTCGCTGCCGCCTCTCTTCTCCTTGATGAGCTTCAGGAGGCTGGGCATCATCTTCTTCTTCCTCTTGATGGTGAACGACGGCGACTTGGGGTTCCAGTTCGCCGCGGACACCGACGACCGCCGACCCTTCGACCTCTTCGACGTCGCCGACACCCTGCTCGACCTCCGCCGCGGGTACGCGCACTGCAGGCCCACACTCTCCGCCGTCGCGTTCAGGTCGTACAGCTCCTGCTCCAGCGCCTTCTGCTCGCCCGCCGTCTTCTCCGCCTCCGACGCCACCTGCGCCTCCCTGGGGCCCATCTCCCTCATCTCCCGCTCCGCCGCCTCGGCCCGCATCGCCACCTCCTTCTCGCTGGCCTTGAGCGCCTGCACCCACGCCTGCGCCGCGGCCACCTTCTTGTCGGCCACCACCCGGACCAGCGCCGCGCGCCCGCTCAGGTACTCGTACTCGAACCGCGAGACGGTTATAGTCCCCTGCCGCCGGGGCGCCGCCGACGCCCTGGCCTGCATTGTGCTCTCCACGGCAGCCTTGAGCTTCTTCATTGCCGACGCCTCGGACGCCTTCGCCGCCTCCAGCTCCTTCACCGACTGCCTGATCCGCTCCTCGGCCGTGGCCATCTCCGCGGCGACGTTGTCGGCCTCTGCTAGCACGCACCGCTTCTCCAGCATGGTCAGCTCCTCCTCCTTGCTCGCCGCCTCGGTCTCGGCATGCAGCTGCTGCATCGCCGCCGTGAGGTTCGACACGATGGCCTTGGACCTCTCGTCGGCGGCCGTGACGGCCTCCATCTGGGCCCTCGCCTTGAGGAGCTTCGCGTTCAGCTGCTGCACCTGCGCGTCCGCGTTCTTCTCCTGCGCCTTGAGCCGGTCGATCTCCTGGACGACCCCCATGATCTCGGTCCGGGTGCGGTCCATGGAGGTCATGAACTGGAACGCCCCCGCCTTGATGCTCTCCAGCTCGTTCTTCGCCATGGACAGCTCGGCCTCCGCGGCCTGCAGCAACGCCCTGTCCTGCGCCTCTCCTTTCTTCTGTCTCGTGGTATCCTCCGCCGCCCCATCGTTCGGGACGTGGTGCTTCTCCATGGCGCGCACCAGCTCCATCTCGCCCTGCAGGACCTCCACGTCGGCGTTCGTGGCTTCCAGCTTCGCCTCCAGCTCCCTCGCGCGGCTCACCTCCCTGCGCGCCTCCTTCACCTTGGACCTCGCGGCCTCGATCTCCCGGGCGAACCGCTCTGCCTCGGCGACGTGCTGGGCCTCCAGCTCGCGGCGCTCCCGCTCGGCCTCGATGCGCGCGAGCTCCACCAGGACGTGCTCCTCGTTCGCCTCATCCACGCGCCGCTTCATCTCGTCGGCGGCCTGCAGGTTGGACTGGATCTTGCACACCGTCGCCACGACGTCGCTCTCGGCCTTGGCCTTGGCCTCCGCCGCGGACTTCACCTCCAGTTTCAGCTTGCGGAGCTCCCTCTTGACGCGCTCCAGC
The DNA here is from genome assembly GCF_003073215.2 of Triticum urartu. Classification (NCBI taxonomy): domain Eukaryota; kingdom Viridiplantae; phylum Streptophyta; class Magnoliopsida; order Poales; family Poaceae; genus Triticum; species Triticum urartu. The sequence continues at coordinate 485,498,642 of NC_053024.1, forward strand.
TCTTGCGACACCTCCGCGTACTGGGCCTCCTCGGCGCCATTCTTTCGTGTCCACGTTGCTTGCAGCCCTGACCTCTGGGACGTCGCCTTGGCCTTGGTCTGGTCGATTTGGCGCTCCAGCTCCTTGGCCATGGCTCGTGCTCTCGATAGCTCCGACTCGGCGCCGGCTCGCTCGTTATCCACTGACGCCTTCCGCTCGTTCAGCTTGTCCATGTCGGATTTCGCTCGTTGCTTCATTTCAGAGGACAGGTTCTGCATACAACAAGGTAGATATGAACTTAGTACTACAGTTAAACAGTACTCCAAGAAACAGGGAAGATATGGCAAGTCGTCCATGAATTTCGGGATTGAAAGAGTACCTCTTGAGCTCTGTTCTTGTCTGCCTTTCTTCCACCGATGCTCTCGCCGAAGATGCTCATTGTGGCTCTCACTGATCCACCATCCATGGCAGCCTCCATTGTGCTCCAAATGACGCAACCTAACAAGAAGTGTATACAAGCTGCTCGTATATCCTCACCAGACAAATCTGTAGGCTCACAGCGACGCAGACCATTGGAAATTTATTTGGTTGGAAGGGGAAGGAGAGGCAAAGGAGAGAGGGGAGTTTATGTGCTGCTGAACGAGGACAAGTGTTTCAGCCTCAGCTCTATCCTTCTTGGCAGGACTCGGAGGAGCTCACTACCACACAGCACAGCTGTTCCCGTTTTATCCACCCTGTTCCTGTCCCTGCCTCCCATCACGTTTTGAGAATTGTCTCTAGCAATTAGTAACTGACAGCTCCCGTTCAATTTATTTCGCTGTTTCGCTTGTAGCACTAGAATACCTCTCTGGGGCTTTGGAGTAAAACAGAAATGGGATTTTCCGCGATGCCTTTTGGCCACATAAATTGCAAGTGGCTCGTGTTGCATTGTATCGATGGGACAATGGCTGTATTTGGAAGGTAGACTTTTTTTCAATTAAGAAAATATTTCAATAACTAATTAACAATGATATACCAATTACATCTGTCATTCGGCTTCTTCTTTTCTTTCTTTTTTTTGCGTGGAACCGTCATCCGGCTTCTACAATACCATGATATCAAGAATTCACTTTTGCTATTTGTAAGGGCATCTCTAACAGATCCCATAAAAAATAGAGGAGTAAACTTTGAAGTAAACCTTAGAGCATCTACAACACTAGCACTAAGACGGGCCGCCAGGGTGAAAATCCTATCCGCTAGGTCTTATTCCCACACAAATCCCGCTAATTTGTTAGCGTCGCCGCAAACTCAGGAGTTGGGCGACCCAACCTTTTGGCTCTCTATTTCTGTTCATTTTCCAACTTGTGTAGCGCCTGTTCTCTGCCACTTGCGTTGCAGGGGCAGACTGCACAGACGGTTAGCCCAAAATCCTTTTCCTAAGCGCCTATTCAAGCGTTGGGCATTGTAGCTGCCCTTAGTAGAGTAAGAATTAGGACGGTTGGAGACGACGATGGGGTTGAGATTTGGGACGGTTGGAGACGACGATTGTGACGCCCCCGATTCAATCGTACACTAATCATGCACGCAAACGTGTACGATCAAGATCAGGGACTCACGGGAAGATATCACAACACAACTCTAAAACATAAATAAGTCATACAAGCATCACAATACAAGCCAGGGGCCTCGAGGGCTCGAATACAAATACTCGATCATAGACAAGTCAGCGAACGCAACAATATCTGAGTACAGACATAAGTTAAACAAGTTGCCATAAGATGACTAGCACAAACTGAGATACAGATCGAAAGAGGCGCAGGCCTCCTGCCTGGGATCCTCCTAACTACTCCTGGTCGTCATCAGTGGGCTGCACGTAGTAGTAGGCCCCTCCGGTGTAGTAGGAGTCGTCGTTGACGGTGGCGTCTGGCTCCTGGACTCCATCGTCTGGTCGCAGCAATCGGGTAGAGAAAAGGGGAAAAGGGGGAACAAGGCAACCGTGAGTACTCATCCAAAGTACTCGCAAGCAAGGAGCTACACTACATATGCATGGGTATATGTGTAAAGGGGCATATCGGTGGACTGAACTGCAGAATGCCAGAATAAGAGGGGGATATCTAATGCTGTCGAAGACTACGCTTCTGGCAGCCTCCGTCTTGCAGCATATAGAAGAGAGTAGACTGAAGTCCTCCAAGTAGCATCGCATAGCATAATCCTACCCGGCGATCCCCTCCTCGATGCCCTGTTAGAGAGCGATCACCGGGTTGTATCTGGCACTTGGAAGGGTGTGTTTTATTAAGTATCCGGTTCTAGTTGTCATAAGGTCAAGGTACAACTCCGGGTCGTCCTTTTACCGAGGGACACGGCTATTCAAATAGATCAACTTCCCTGCAGGGGTGCACCACATAACCCAACACGCTTGATCCCATTTGGCCGGACACACTTTACGGGGTCATGCCCAGCCGCGGAAGATCAACACGTCACAGCCCCACCTAGGCACAACAGAGAGGTCAGCACGCCGGTCTAAACCTAAGCGCACAGGGGTCTGGGCCAATCGCCCTTAGCACACCTGCACGTTGCGTGGGTGGCCGGAAGCAGACCTAGCAACCTCCAGTACAACGGAAGTCAGTCACGCGGTCCAATCTGGCGCGCGCCGCTCAGTCGCTGACGTCACGAAGGCTTCGGCTGATACCACGACGCCGAGTGCCCATATCTTTCCCACGTAGTTGGTTAGTGCGTATAGACCAAATGGCCAGACTCAGATCAAATACCCAGATCTCGTTAAGCGTGTTAAGTATCCGCGAACACCGACCAGGGCCAAGCCACCTCTCTCCTAGGTGGTCTCAACCTGCCCTGTCGCTCCACCACAAAGTAACAGTCGGGGGCCGTCGGGAACCCAGGCCCACCACTACCTGGGTGGAACCACCTGCCCCTTCAGCCCCCATCTCCGAACAGTATCACAGGTAATGTAACAGTGTAAAGTATATAGTATATGCCCGTGATCACCTCCCGAAGTGATCACGACCCAGTAGTATAGCATGGCAGACGGACAAGAGTGTAGGGCCACTGATGAAACAGTAGCATCCTATACTAAGCATGTAGGATTGCAGGTAAAGGTAACAACAGTAGTAGCAAGAACAGGCTATGCATCAGGATAGGATAAACGGAAAGCAGTAACATGCTACACTACTCTAATGCAAGCAGTATAGAAGAGAATAGGCGATATCTGGTGATCAAGGGGGGGGGGGCTTGCCTGGTTGCTCAGACAAGAAGGAGGGTCGTCGTCGACGTAGTCGATCACAGGGGCATCAGCGGCAGTCTCGGGGTCTACCGGAGAGAAGAGGGGGAAGAAACAGTAAATACAGAGAAAACAGAGCATAACAGGACAACAGACAGAGCTAGACGTGTTCTAACGCGGTGCTACACGATATCAGTGAAGGGGGATAACATCCGGGAATGTTTTCCCGAAGTTTGCATTTTTCGGACAGATGAAACAGAGGAGGAAAGTTGCATGTTCACTATGATAGGGACGTGTGGCGGATGAACGGAGAGCGTATCCGGATTCGTCTCGTCGTTCTAAGAAACTTTCATGTACAAAGTTTTTCCATCCGAGCTACGGTTTATTTTATATTAATTTTAAAAGATTTAAATCAATTTTAGCATTTATTTAATTAACTTAATACAACATTATCCAAAACAGTGCATGCTGACATCAGCATGACGTCAACAGTCAATAGAGGTGTTGACTGGGTCGCTCACGTGTGGGTCCCACTAGTCATTGACTGTTTAGTCTAATTAGGTTTAACTAATCTAATTACTATTTAATTAAACTAACTAGTTAATTAGATTAATTAAACAAGATTGATTAACTTAATTAATTAACTAATTAGTTAATTAATTAGTTAATTTAATTATTACCTATTTATTTATTTATATTTACTTATTATTTATTTTTTTAATTCTTTTTTTTGTAAAACGTTCTTAGGGTGGGCCCCCCATGTCATATGCCCAGGGGGCCTAACGGGCGCACGGGTAAGCAGGCGCTGGGCGTGTGCGCTGCCCAGACCACATGGGCGCATGCCCAGGGCCGCGGCAACGGCCACTCTAGGGTCGGGTACGCCCCGGCCGGCGAGCAAGGGGCCGCGGGCGAGGAGCAGCAGTGCCGGTGAACGAAGGCGGTGGTCGGAGCAACTGCAGGGGAGCCGGGGCGGGCTCGCCGACGTGAGGCGCGTCACGGGGCGCCAGCGGGGTGCCGGCCCAGGCGCGACGCGCGGGGTGGTGCACGCGCGGTGGTGTTGTGGGTCGTTGCGGGGCCGCACGGCGATGCAGCGGCGGAACAGCGCGGATGTGCGGCGCACGCAGCGGGGCAGCAGCAGCAGGGCTGCCCGGCGGAGCGGACGCGGAGGGAGCCGAGCGGGCGCGTCTGAACGAGGTGGGGCGCGGGCGCAGGCAGGAGGCGCGGGCGCGGCCAGGGCGGCCGGCGCGCGTGCGGGCGTCGGTGAGCGAGGCCATGGCCGAAGTGGCCGGAGCAGGAGAGAAGGAGGAGATGCCGGGGCCTCACCACGGGGCCGTGGGGTCTATGCAGCGGTGCTCGGGGAGGTTGACGGGGACGGCTGGCGCAGGGGAGGAGGCAACAACGTTGACCTGGCTCCAGGGACGGCGAGCGGCGGGCGGTGTCGAGGGCGCCGGTGACGTCGGGGCGGCCCCAGGCGAGCGTTGCGCGAGGGAGAGGAAAGGCGAGGAGTCCGAGAGGGCGGCGCCGGCGCCGGCTCACGGCGGCCTTAGCGGAGGCGCGTCTTGTGTCGGGCGCAGGCGTACGGGAGGGGATCGAACAGGGCGCCCCTCCCCTGTTCGTTCGTCAGTGCGTGCGTGTGTCGTGGGTGATGGCGTGCAGGGGGGATGAGGGAGTGATAGGGATCGATTTAGGGTTTGCCACGATGGGGGGGGGTGTTAAGCAGGTGTGAAGGGCCGGTTGGGCCAGTGAGCTGGCCGGCTGGGCCATTGGCCCAGTTGGCCAGGGGCCTTTTCCTTGTATTTTAGTTTTCTTTTCTTTTATGTATTTTGTTTCTTTTCTGTTTTATTTTGTTCCTCATTGTATTTTAGTCTTGTAAAGTACAAGAATGATCCCTAAATTAGTATTACCACTAAACCCACTACCATATAAAGTTTAGTCCCTAAATAGAATAGTTTAACAATTTATTTATTATAAAAGGCATTTCAATAATGGTTTTGCTACTGTTTTATTCACTTTAGAGTATTTAAAGATTTTATAAAAGTGGGGTTTCTTCACCAATATTTAATATGGATTATTTGGCTCACTCCGAACATTTTAGTTTTAATATTTGAAAACTTTTTTGTTTGCCAGATTTCGAACCTTGAATTTGAAACGATTTCGAACTAACGCGTGATTAGCAACAGAAATCGAAGTGACGTGGCATCTCTAACAGAGGGTTACTGTAGCTTAATTATCCGGGCGTCACAATTCTCCTCCACTACAAGAAATCTCGTCCCGAGATTTAGGAGGGGGAGTAAGGGGAAAGGGATTTGGTTACGAAATTCTAACGGATCTTTTCGTTCCTGGTTGCTCTTCTCAAAGAAGTTGATCCATAGCGTTGATGTCATCATTTCTCTACTTCAGGTCATCATGGTGAAGTCGTCCTTTTCTTCGGGAACTCCAACGTACTTACGAATAGGTAAGGGGCAGCTCAGCTATGACAGATTGCTTTTGAGGGAAACAATCTGGGGTTAACCTATGAAATGAGCATAAGGTTATCTCTCGAGTTGAACATATAAACTACATCGAGAGTAAGGTACGAAGGTACAATAAGAGGTTCCAAGCGGATAGATAGTTGCTCGAAGTCTGAACCAGAGTGAGAAAGGGTTTCAGAGCAGCGGGAGTAAGTATTGCGTCTAACACCAGAATAGAGCACTAGGAAGGTGGCCCGTGAATTAAATACGAAGCCAAGCATGGGGAGTAACCATTAGAAACAGGGTTGTACAGGAGAGTTAGGTTTCAATCCTTTGGGACTGTGGGTTATGGGCCCACCATGTGGGTTAAAAGTAGGATGGGTGGTGACATCTTTCACGGTCATGATAGCAAGACATGTCAGAGGGTAATCTATCAATTATGTCGGCAACAATGTCAGTACCAAGGGCAAGGGACGAAGAGAACCATTTTCCCGCTCGTTGAAACGAGGCGGGCCAATAGGCAAAGTTCTCGTCCATCGGTGGCTACCGGAATGTCATCAACAATAGTAACAGGGTCTTACTGATAGAGTTGTACACCGAGGTGTTTACATAAGCAGGAGAATATTACTGCTTAGATCATATAGATCACAAGAAGGTTTAAACAAACCAATGGAAAGGAAAAGTGATTATCAGGTTTAAACAGAACAATGGAAAGGAAAATGTGTATACACACATATTTCAGGGGTATATCCTTCCCAAGGACAAGCGGAGCATGATATCCATGACATGATAGAAAGTAGAAAACCATTTAGGTAAGGGGGAGGAATCTCATGATATTACCCATACAACGGTGTTAGGATAAATGATAAGAAAATTTAGCATTGTGCTTCAAATGTTCTTATTGAAGATCAGAGTACCACAGACACGCTTCGAGATAGCATTGACATGGTCTTCAAGCAAAGATCAAACTTGGATACACAAAGGATTCATCAGGAACAACATATAGAATAAATCTTTTGGTTTCCTCATGGAAGAATGGTTAACCTTGCTAAATAGGAAACTGATGACAATAGGTCCTCCAGCCAGGTGTGTTGGGCATGACATCACCTTACCGGGTCACATAAAGACCAATGTTATAACTCTTGAAAATATGTTCCAACCATCATATCTGACCGAGATTCAGATCTGACTGGTGTCAGGATAACTCAGACTCGGGATGCCTGAGAAGAAAGGTGCAACACAAATTGTCGAGATGACATTGTAAGATTCTCATGAAATGAACTATGGAAGCAAGTTCTGAATCATGCGTTCATCATTAAACCAAGGAGAGGATGAGGAGGTGGCTGATAGGCTCGGCAACAATTCATTGAGATTTCCAAAGGATGGATTTCCACAATTATGTGAACAAGGAAATATTTGTCGGATCAAATGATATAATGATGTATGTTCGAGGGAAACATACACAAATGAACAATGATAGAAGGGTGCACCCAGGAATCTGGACTAGGTAGCACGATCAATGTTCGAATGGTGGTTCATCGACCGATAGGCTAAAATGAATTATCGATCATTAACTTCAAAGCAATAGGGTTGCTAGAAGTGCAGAATCCAAACAACACCATTCACTTGTGGGTACCCCGGTTGGAATCAACACGAGGACCAAGAAGAATGGTGATGGTGAGAAGTATCATTATAGCAAGAATTCTTAAGAGGTGGAGCAATCCTCACAACATTCTTGACATCAAAGAGGGTAATACTCCGCGGTAGAACATAACATAAGTTGGATAGCAAGGAACTCAAGGTACAACACAGAATAGGAACAAGTTTTGTGTTTGGAGGGAATGCAATAATGTTGTCGATGATAACACAAATCATCGAGGGCAAAGATAGTATTTCTCATCATGAATTCATTTGATATCCTGGAAGAGCTCAGAATGCCGATGATGATCACGACACAATTTGTTGAGAGATTTCATGAAGATGTAATCGGTCGGCGATGACATCAAGTCAAATGAATGATGAAGCGAAAGGTTATTGGAACCAAGGGTATGACACAAACTCGAAATCAATCTTGTTGTTCAAGGAGAAATGATATGACGAGGAAGATCGACGTAAGATTAGCTCACCATCGAAATTTGTGCTCTGGGAAGAAGGACCAGGTAGCACAGTTAAAATTAGCACGATAATGATGTACCCGTTCAGGCTAGGAAAGACATGATGGGGTATTAAACTTGTAAGTATTGAAGATCTCTAATCCTCGTTGAATCATAGTGCGGACTCGATTCCAACCCGAGGAAAAATTGGTATCGGTGAGAATAATAGTAGATGAAGAACTCCTAAGGAGTTATGTAGTTTCGTGATATTCTCGAGATACCAGAGGGGTAATACTCGACGACAGATCAAAGTAGAGTTTGGACTAGGGTATTGCTCTGCAGAAGACACGTGAGCAAACTTGCACGAGAAATTGAATCAAGGAGAAACATGGTCGGAACCATAGCTGCAGGGGATCTAATTTAATGACACTGAAAAAATTACCCAAATGATTAAATATTTTGCAAGAAGCTTCCATGATAAGTTCCACATCGGGTCCATGGGCATGAACACACAGTTCAAGGTCGACTCCCACTTCTTTAATGCATAACCTTTCATTCACTTCTCGTTTTCGAAGAAGTTGTAGTGTTGAGATTTTATCTAGCAAAACACCAGAAGAGTATGACTCGTGAAAACTTTCGAGTTCACACATATTAAGGAAGGCATAGGTTCAACCCAACGGGGCTTCTTAGGAACATATACCACGAACCTCAGAAGTAAAAAACACAAGCTCAAAAGTAGAGCATGGTTGTCAAAGCAGAGGATACAATTTACCAAAGGCATTATATACCCGTGGAAAGTCTCACAAGGTTATTGAATATGAAGGACGATGTCGGATGAAATCCAACAATGGATCGGGCGATCCACAACAAAGCTGATGTGAGTATCGGTACTCAACCAGAGGAAGAAAGGATGCAAATGCATCGGTTTATAGAATATCTGAATAATTCAACGCTTATATAGCAAAGGAATTATGATTTTCAAATCAAGGGATCAGGAGCAAATGCTCTGATCAAGGATGGATAAGTTGAATAGACTTAGGGGTACAATCGACGGCAATTGGATTGGTTGAGAACCAGCTCATGTTTAAAATGACGTCTGAGCCGAAAGGATGAATTCTAGGATCTGATTAAGGATTGTCGACATTCGCAACATATTGAATCAACAGACTCAAGATGATAGTGACAAGGGATGCCAATAAGATTACCAGACTTATGGGATTAACCATAATGCGAGCAAGCAAGAATTTCAAGAGCAATAGGCTGCTCACAACTTTTGGAAAACCGGGTACTATTTCAATGTATCTTGTGAATCATATGAACAACGGGGGAAGAACGGATACTCGTTAAGTGTGAGAAAATATCCGCAACGGGTATTCATGAGGCAAGAACTGTAAAGCCGTAAGCTCAAAAAATTCTTGGAACAACGGAGAGCAGTTCGGGGCATCTTGTATTAACAAGAGCAACTGGGGACTAATGTAAGAATGGCAAGTGCATGTAGTTTTCTATAGGGGTTGACGGTGGAAGGGAATTGCAAGCGCAATGAGCACAAGTTCTCGAGATAACATCATAGAGTATCTTCAAAATCTTCTGGTGCAGCCGGCGATCATCTGGACTGAAGGGGCTCTCCGGGAGGAAGTAATTACGAGAACCTAGAGTCAGAGTTAGTAAAATCGTTTAACCTGAATAGAAGAGATGTCAGAGTCCCAGAGTATAGGTCGAGAAATAAAAGATCCTAATATCACCCAATGGCGACGTGGGCCCGTAAGGCGCACAACGATGTTAGTAAAAGTTTTGTAATGTCTAGACTCGACTTCAACCAAGGAGTTGGAAAGGGGGATTCCTACAGGCAGTCGGCTCTGATACCAACTTGTGACGCCCCCGATTCAATCGTACACTAATCATGCACGCAAACGTGTACGATCAAGATCAGGGACTCACGGGAAGATATCACAACACAACTCTAAAACATAAATAAGTCATACAAGCATCATAATACAAGCCAGGGGCCTCGAGGGCTCGAATACAAGTGCTCGATCATAGACGAGTCAGTGGAAGCAACAATATCTGAGTACAGACATAAGTTAAACAAGTTGCCATAAGATGGCTAGCACAAACTGAGATACAGATCGAAAGAGGTGCAGGCCTCCTGCCTGGGATCCTCCTAACTACTCCTGGTCGTCATCAGCGGGCTGCACGTAGTAGTAGGCCCCTCCGGTGTAGTAGGAGTCAGTCGTCCACGGTGGCGTCTGGCTCCTGGACTCCATCGTCTTGTCGCAGCAATCGGGTAGAGAAAAGAGGAAAAGGGGGAACAAGGCAACCATGAGTACTCATCCAAAGTACTCGCAAGCAAGGAGCTACACTACATATGCATGGGTATATGTGTAAAGGGGCATATCGGTGGACTGAACTGCAGAATGCCAGAATAAGAGGGGGATATCTAATCCTGTCGAAGACTACGCTGATCTAGAGGGGGTCATGCCCGGCTGCGGAAGATCAACACGTCCCAGCCCCACCTAGGCACAACAGAGAGGTCAACACGCCGGTCTAAACCTAAGCGCACAGGGGTCTGGGCCCATCGCCCTTAGCACACCTGCACGTTGCGTGGGTGGCCGGAAGCAGACCTAGCAACCTCCAGTACAACGGAAGTCAGTCACGCGGTCCAATCTGGCGCGCGCCGCTCAGTCGCTGACGTCACGAAGGCTTCGGCTGATACCACGACGCCGAGTGCCCATATCTTTCCCACGTAGTTGGTTAGTGCGTATAGACCAAATGGCCAGACTCAGATCAAATACCCAGATCTCGTTAAGCGTGTTAAGTATCCGCGAACACCGACCAAGGCCAGGCCACCTCTCTCCTAGGTGGTCTCAACCTGCCCTGTTGCTCCGCCACAAAGTAACAGTCGGGGGCCGTCGGGAACCCAGGCCCACCACTACCTGGGTGGAACCACCTGCCCCTTCAGCCCCATCTCCGTGTTGGGGAACGTTGCAGAAAACAAAAATTTTCCTACGGTTTCACCAAGATCCATCTATGAGTTCATCTAGCAACGAGTGATCGGATTGCATCTACATACCTTTGTAGATCACGCGCGGAAGCGTTCAAAGAACGGGGATGAGGAAGTCGTACTCGACATGATCCAAATCACCGGAGATCCTAGCGCCGAACGGACGACACCTCTGCGTTCAACACACGTACGATCAGCATGACGTCTCCTCCTTCTTGATCCAGCAAGGGGAAGGAGAGGTTGATGAAGATCCAGCAGCACGACGGTGTGGTGGTGGATGCAGGGGTCACCGCAGCAGGGCTTGCCGTTCTACTATGAGAGGGAGAGGTGTAGCAGGGGAGAGGGAGGCGCCAAGACTCAAGGGTGCGGCTGCCCCTCCCTCCCCCCTTTATATAGGCTCCCCTAGGGGGGCGCCGGCCCTAGGAGATGGGATCTCCTAGGGGGGGGGCAAGGGGTGGAGTGCCCCCCAAGCCAGGTGGGGCGCCCCCCACCCTAGGGTTCCCAACCCTAGGCGCATGGAGTGGGCCAAAGGGGCGCACCAGCCCATTATGGGCTGGTTCCCCTCCCCACTTCAGCCCATGGGGCCCTTCGGGATGGGTGGCCCCACCCGGTGGACCCCCAGGACCCTTCCGGTGGTCCCGGTACAATACCGGTGACCCCCAAAACTCTCCCGATGGTCGAAACTGCACTTCCTATATATAATTCTTCACCTCCGGACCATTCCGGAACTCCTCGTGACGTCCGGGATCTCATCCGGGACTCCGAACAACTTTCGGGTTACTGCATATTCATATCTCTACAACCCTAGCATCACCAAACCTTAAGTGTGTAGACCCTACGGGTTCGGGAGACATGTAGACATGACCGAGATGGCTCTTCGGTCAATAACCAACAACGGGATCTGGATACCCATGTTGGCTCCCACATGCTCCTCGATGATCTCATCAGATGAACCACGATGTCGAGGATTCAAGCAACCCCGTATACAATTCCCACTACAAGAGATCGGACCTACTGTGACGAGCTCAAAAATGTCACGTAATAGCTAAAAACGTCACAAAATACTCACGTGTGACATTTTTCAGGCGTCACGAGCATCGTCACGTCACGGAATCCCCGTCACAGATTACTCCTAGTGACGTGGCGTGCAAAAAACGTCACCGGATATGGGACCTTCGTTGACGAAAGTGTCGTCACTAGATTTTTGGTAGGCCAATGCGCACTGGATTTCCAAATGGGCCAAGCCCAATAATTCAGTTGATTTTTTCTATTTCGGGTTCTAGTTTTTTGGTGGATCATAGCCTATTTATAACTCAATTATGGTTGACCCAGCCCGCCCTTTTTTATGGAGCAGTTGCCATTTTCCGCTAGCCTTTTCAAGGATTATTTTCTTTATAGTTTTTGCCTGTAATAATACCTCAACATTGTGTGATTCAAAACATATTGTGGGCTTGTGGTCTTTTTAAGCCCATCTTTCCATTGACCAATTTCACATCACATTACAAGCTAACTAGTCTCTAAACAATGTGCATATCACACATCACAGTTACATGCCCCATGCAAAGTAACCCAAGCTACATAACCATCGGATACATCTTTTTTAACTTTGTTGGTGTGACTCATAGCTCCCACCTTCATCAAAATTTGGAATTTTTGTTGGATGCCTCTTCTCGTGACTTCTTGAAGACAACTAGAGTTGTTCTGATCCTCCATTGTCCATATCAACTTCTTGAAAGATGACTTACGAATCAGCCTATTAGAAATAAAGACATAAATATAACATTATGAATGAGTTACAGAAACAATCTACAATTGCGACAAAGAATGACATCCAAGTAACTCGGAGCTCTAGGTTGGGACCTTAACAAAAAAAATACATGTTAGTAATTGTCTAATAATTGATATGATCAAAACTAAACGGGAGAAGTGCATTTTTCAACCCCGAACTCTTGCCCTAGTCTAATTTACAACCCCGAACTTCAATACCATCTAAACTACAACCCTCAACTCTCAAAACCGGTCAGGATTCAACCCTCCCCTCCTTGTTGACTGGTTTTGACCAGTCAACGGATCCAATCAGCATGCCACATCAGAAAAAATTTCAAAATTTCAAGAAAATATAATTAAAAATCTGTAAGATCGAGAAAAAAAATCCGAAATAAAACTTCCCGAGAAAAAAGTTTGCGAAAAAATTTCGAGAACTTTTTCCTGTAATTTTCGGGAAAAAATAAAAAAAATATTTTTTTTGGAAATTACTTTTTGTAGAAATTTTAACTTTTTTATTTTACATTTTAAAATATTTTTCTTGGGAATTTGAAATTTTTCCCTGGAGTTTTTTTATTTTAAGTATTTTTTGGTTTTTCATGGAAATATTGATAATTTTGTTTTTCGGAAATTCGTTTTTTTATTTTTCCCTGATTTTTTCCTGGAAATTTGATTTTTTTCTAATTTATTTTCCTGGATTTTTTTTCCGATTTTACAGATTTAATTTTTTTTGCTGACGTGGCATGCTGACTGGTCGAAACCGGTCAACAGAGAGGAGAGGGTTGAATCCTAGCCGGTTTTGAGAGTTGGGGGTTGTAATTTAGACGACATTGGAGTTTGGGGTTGTAAATTAGACCATGGCAAGAGTTCGGGGTTGAAATATGCACTTCTCTCAAACTAAACATGTCGTATTCGTGAGCAACAAAGGTCATCTGAAATATTAGATTGGAATAAACACATATCAATACATTAGAAAAAAGAACTATTGGTAAGCGGACATGCTTAAATAATAGTTCAACACAAAGTTTGAAATCCTGAGAGGAACAAATTAGCATTTGTAGTAGGTACTCCTTCACAAATTAAAATGGTGCAAAAACAGAATATTCGACAAAGCCTCAAAGGAAGAAACCTCGAAGCAGCCTGAACGGTGCAGGAAGCATGAAAAACTTTTGCATAGCTTAGTTGTTGTCCTGCACATATAGTGTGATCAATAAGAAACTTCCATCTGAAAATAAATTACATACAATTATGCTATGGTCACAGGCCTAAAAAGCTCGTTTAGGCTTTGATCTTTAGTTGTAAAATTGTCATATATCTGCTTATTGGACAGTAATCTGCATTAACATATGGTCACTATCACTTCAGATTGCCTAAACCAGTTCAATGAATTAGTTCTCCATTAGTAATTTGCCAAAATCATGTTGAATCGCTCATAAAACTACCACTGTAGTTCTACAACAGCAATTCACTTGCAAATCTCTTCACATTCCCTGAAACAGAATTGCCACGAGATCAGAACTACAAAATAATACTATAACAATACTGGGGGAGCATCAGCATAATGAAAATATTTTACTGCAGCTAATTATTTAATTACTAACCCATTTCACATGTACTATCTAGGTTCTCATAATAATTTCTCTAAAAGATAAATCAGAACATGGAAAATTCAGTTTACAATTTTCAACTTAGTGACAATATAAACTAGCTTCCATATTCTAGCTCAACACTACTGACAGTGTGGCACAAAAGATGACTATCAAACCTAGCAAATATTACTATAGAAGCATCTCACGATTGACCAATACGAACTCACAAACAGGGAGGAACAAAACAAAACTGATATCTCAACCAATCCCCGCATGTAAGCGGTTCATCTAAATTGAAAGCGGATAGCTGAGCGCCATACACATGTTAACCCAGCCACCCAGGTTGCTGGTCGAGCTTGACGGACCTCCCGCAGAACTCTGGCTTGCCCCTGTGGTCTGTGCTCAATGTAAATCTGTCGGACAAAACCAAAGAAGAAGAAAAATAGAGGGTCAACGAGATGTATCTGATAAGTGTGGAAGGTGGGACAACTATGTGATGACTCATTAGTTAATCATACCCCAGTGGCGGTAGTCCCTACGAAGGTGATGTGTAGGCGAACCCGGTGGTCCACTCAAGGAAGCCATAGCCAGTACCCACATCACCATGACTCCTCTGTCCTCTACCTCATTTGCTCCGATGGAACTGAGAAGTGTATGGAGTGGCACCATAGAGTGAGAGTTCAGTCCCAGCAATCACATGAGAGGGATCGGAGGATGCACGCACGCAGGCACTCACACTAATAACGCACGTCACACACGCAGGCTGGGCTGCGGCCGTGCGACCAGGCTGGTCCGGCCGCGGCGCACACTGGGTCCGCCGCTGCGCGCCATGGAGGGACCTGACGCAAGTAGCAGCTTCTGCAGCGGTGCGCCCTCGAGGAACCCGACGGGAGAGGGAAGAGAGAGAGAGCAGCTACTCCTGCCGCCGTCGTCGTGTTTGGTTGCCTCTGATCAACCACCGCCGCCACACAAGCGAAAGAAAAGGAGATCGAACAGATAGGGTTTCGCTCGGGGAGGGGAGAAGGTGGACGAGGGGAACAAAATTTGCTGTTATGTGCGGTTGAGCTGGCTTCGGCCCACGTATATAGAAAAATCTAAAGATAGGGCGTTTTGCTGGGCTTGCCAGGCTATGGGCTGTGCTACGCCCGTCACATACGAACTTATGAATAGCCGCCAGCCAGAACCATGCTGCCTTGCCGCAACGTGACGCCTGCTAGAACCCGGAATAGATGAACAGATGGATCATACACCCCCAGGGAAGAAATAACTAACCAGCTTGCCCTAAAAAAATTTAACCAGCTAAGTGCTGTAGGTGTATATATACAGTCCAGAGCCATATTAAATATTTTTAGTACAATATTATTTTACCCGGGTTCAAACTCCCTATACCAACTTTTCCCCATTAACTTGTATATCTATTTTTCAAATAGCATCAGCTCACGAACGCATGGATTCATGTTTTTTTTTGCCCGGCCAGTGTCTATTTATATACGATGGAACAAAATAAGCTTTTCCCCGGCCATTACCTATCTAATATTAGATGGAATAAAATAATACGGTGCTCAGTAGATTGTGAAAAACTAGGGTGGGTCCTACTGCCAATACTAGTATGCAGATCCTACCGCTCGATAACCCGTGAACCAGTTATGGCGGGTCCCACCGATAGACATTACAAGACAAACAAATTATTATCTCATATTCATAATATTAATTCGATGACTAGTCGGTTCATCATGGAAATTACCAAACCATCATAGAAATTGGTAGCCATGTGCGCTCAAAGTCTGAAGCTAACTCGTGATGTCCATTGTCACCGACTTGCGGTAATCAGTGACGCCACCTGCAGAAACATCACACATTAGGTATTTCCATGATGTTGTCCATCTTCGTCACCAGGATTTTCTTCATAGTATGTCAATTTTCTTGTAGTGTCCCTTTGTCAATCGGTACGTTACTTGCCTGAGATTCGATCGTCGGTATCCCAATACCTCGTTCAATCTCGTTACCGGCAAGTCACTTTACTCGTACCGTAATGCATGATCCCGTGACCAGACACTTGGTCACTTTGAGCTCATTATGATGATGTATTACCGAGTGGGCCCAGAGATACCTCTCCGTCATACGGAGTGACAAATCCCAGTCTTGATCCGTGTCAACCCAACAGACACTTTCGGAGATACCCGTAGTATACCTTTATAGTCACCCAGTTACGTTGTGACGTTTGGTACACCCAAAGCATTCCTACGGTATCCGGGAGTTACACGATCTCATGGTCTAAGGAAAAGATACTTGACATTGGAAAAACTCTAGCAAACAAACTATACGATCTTGTGCTATGTTTAGGATTGGGTCTTGTCCATCACATCATTCTCCTAATGATGTGATCTCGTTATCAATGACATCCAATGTCCATAGTCAGGAAACCATGACTATCTATT